>NW_026711617.1:0-227817 GCF_026419965.1 Kogia breviceps | reverse complement strand
AACCAATGAGAGACTCGCTGGAGGTGTTTGGTCGGGCACATGTCACTCTCATTTCCCATCACGAAGAAGAATTCACCAGCGGTTCAGCCTGCCACCCCGGATCGACAATAGGGCGTGAAGCCATCCAGCCGTGTTGCGTCCCACTCACAAAAAAGCGACTTGGGAAATGGAGCTCAGGGGCACTGCACTTCCCAAACCTGCAGAGTTCTAAACGATAACTATCGCCCCAAAATATATTGAGGTCAGGCTACGAAGAGGCGCTGAACGCAAGGCAGAACTGCAGGAAACGGATGTCAACGGGTACATCGGAATGGCCCCGATAGCACATGAAAAGCGCCAGAACGTGGACAATGATGCGGTTGGCCAAAAAGGGCGTATGCGTTTTTTCCTGAATATATTCAGGAAAAAACGCATACGCCCTTTTTGGCCAACCAAGCAACCTGGGAGAGCAAATCAGCACTACAAAGAAATCTCTCGCCCCCCCCCGGGGCAAAAGGGCCAGGCGAAAAAAGTCTAAAAACCAGAAAGGCAGGACAGGCCACGGAGTCAAGGGAGCCTTGTTAAGCTGATGGGCGGGATGTCAATGGCCAACAGCCAATCTTCACAAGTGTATCCTCTTTCCCAAACCATGGAAAACACAGAACCACAGAGCATAGGGCACTTCCACACATGGGCGTTGACCTTGGGAAAATGAAAAAATCAACCAGACACAGGGACCCCAAAGTTGAGGGCTGCTGTCTTGACAAGAACCTCCACTCCGGTACACGTTTCATATCCCAGGAAAGAGCCAAGTGGACAAAGACGAGTGGACAAGTGGACAAAGACAAGTGGACAAGTGGACAAGTGGTGCTACGTAGGTCCAATGGAGTGTCACTCAGCCATGAAATCCACGTCATGAGGCTGGTAGCAGCATCCTGAGTGGATTTAGGTACGATCATCCTCAGTGAAATAAGTCCCACAAAAAAAGAAACTTATGATATCACTTATCGAGGGAATGTAAAAATCGCTCCCCATGCACTGAATCCCCAAACAGAACAGAGTCACGCTTTTAGAAAACACACTTATGCCTGCTTCAGGGGAAAGGTGAGGTGCGGTGACGCATAAAACTCGAGTTTGAAATGAGCACAGATACCCTTCCGAAAACCGAATATGGAATGGACACGACCTACTCCTTGCTCAATCAACTGGACTCACCAGACCCTGTTCATCGCACAAGTATCTATCCGACTAGTAAGCATCTTAAAAGCTAAGTCTTGATATCTCTGTGTAAGTGCATCAAGTGTGTGTAAAGCGGCCTAAAACCAGCAGGGAAAATCAGCTCAGACCCATTCTGAGGATACATTTCCAACACAAAGAAGAAACAAGCAGGGCAAAACAGAGAGAAATTCTTCCAAAATGCGTTCAGGGACTGGCATGCAACCAGGATTGACCACATCTACAGCCCCAGCGGCAGAAGACATAAGGCTGGACACTCTTGGGGCTGAGACGATTGGTGAGGTTGGGAAAGCAAATGCAGACCCTTGAAAGGAATCCTGCGTGCTCCCCATTCCATGGGTCCCAACTCTCCAGGTTCAACGCAATCTTCCGACAGCGAAAGCACTCATTGGAAACCCAGCGGTTGCTACACCGTGGGATCGGGAAAGCTTTCTGAAACTCACCTCAGTTTTCCTCTCCTGGTGCTCGTGTTCTCCATTCAGGCCCCCTTACTAACAATCTCCCCACTTGGAGACTCGGCGCCTTTCCATGCCTCTTTCGTACCGTCTGCAATTTGTCCGCAGGATGAACTGCAAGAGGGGGAACCAATGAGAGACTCGCTGGAGGTGTTTGGTCGGGCACATGTCACTCTCATTTCCCATCACGAAGAAGAATTCACCAGCGGTTCAGCCTGCCACCCCGGATCGACAATAGGGCGTGAAGCCATCCAGCCGTGTTGCGTCCCACTCACAAAAAAGCGACTTGGGAAATGGAGCTCAGGGGCACTGCACTTCCCAAACCTGCAGAGTTCTAAACGATAACTATCGCCCCAAAATATATTGAGGTCAGGCTACGAAGAGGCGCTGAACGCAAGGCAGAACTGCAGGAAACGGATGTCAACGGGTACATCGGAATGGCCCCGATAGCACATGAAAAGCGCCAGAACGTGGACAATGATGCGGTTGGCCAAAAAGGGCGTATGCGTTTTTTCCTGAATATATTCAGGAAAAAACGCATACGCCCTTTTTGGCCAACCAAGCAACCTGGGAGAGCAAATCAGCACTACAAAGAAATCTCTCGCCCCCCCCCCGGGGCAAAAGGGCCAGGCGAAAAAAGTCTAAAAACCAGAAAGGCAGGACAGCCCACGGAGTCAAGGGAGCCTTGTTAAGCTGATGGGCGGGATGTCAATGGCCAACAGCCAATCTTCACAAGTGTATCCTCTTTCCCAACCCATGTAAAACACAGAACCACAGAGCATAGGGCACTTCCACACATGGGCGTTGACCTTGGGAAAATGAAAAAATCAACCAGACACAGGGACCCCAAAGTTGAGGGCTGCTGTCTTGACTAGAACCTCCACTCCGGTACACGTTTCATATCCCAGGAAAGAGCCAAGTGGACAAAGACGAGTGGACAAGTGGACAAAGACAAGTGGACAAGTGGACAAGTGGTGCTACGTAGGTCCAATGGAGTGTCACTCAGCCATGAAATCCACGTCATGAGGCTGGTAGCAGCATCCTGAGTGGATTTAGGTACGATCATCCTCAGTGAAATAAGTCCCACAAAAAAAGAAACTTATGATATCACTTATCGAGGGAATGTAAAAATCGCTCCCCATGCACTGAATCCCCAAACAGAACAGAGTCACGCTTTTAGAAAACACACTTATGCCTGCTTCAGGGGAAAGGTGAGGTGGGGTGACGCATAAAACTCGAGTTTGAAATGAGCACAGATACCCTTCCGAAAACCGAATATGGAATGGACACGACCTACTCCTTGCTCAATCAACTGGACTCACCAGACCCTGTTCATCGCACAAGTATCTATCCGACTAGTAAGCATCTTAAAAGCTAAGTCTTGATATCTCTGTGTAAGTGCATCAAGTGTGTGTAAAGCGGCCTAAAACCAGCAGGGAAAATCAGCTCAGACCCATTCTGAGGATACATTTCCAACATAAAGAAGAAACAAGCAGGGCAAAACAGAGAGAAATTCTTCCAAAATGCGTTCAGGGACTGGCATGCAACCAGGATTGACCACATCTACAGCCCCAGCGGCAGAAGACATAAGGCTGGACACTCTTGGGGCTGAGACGATTGGTGAGGTTGGGAAAGCAAATGCAGACCCTTGAAAGGAATCCTGCGTGCTCCCCATTCCATGGGTCCCAACTCTCCAGGTTCAACGCAATCTTCCGACAGCGAAAGCACTCATTGGAAACCCAGCGGATGCTACACCGTGGGATCGGGAAAGCTTTCTGAAACTCACCTCAGTTTTCATCTCCTGGTGCTCGTGTTCTCCATTCAGGCCCCCTTACTAACAATCTCCCCACTTGGAGACTCGGCGCCTTTCCATGCCTCTTTCGTACCGTCTGCAATTTGTCCGCAGGATGAACTGCAAGAGGGGGAACCAATGAGAGACTCGCTGGAGGTGTTTGGTCGGGCACATGTCACTCTCATTTCCCATCACGAAGAAGAATTCACCAGCGGTTCAGCCTGCCACCCCGGATCGACAATAGGGCGTGAAGCCATCCAGCCGTGTTGCGTCCCACTCACAAAAAAGCGACTTGGGAAATGGAGCTCAGGGGCACTGCACTTCCCAAACCTGCAGAGTTCTAAACGATAACTATCGCCCCAAAATATATTGAGGTCAGGCTACGAAGAGGCGCTGAACGCAAGGCAGAACTGCAGGAAACGGATGTCAACGGGTACATCGGAATGGCCCCGATAGCACATGAAAAGCGCCAGAACGTGGACAATGATGCGGTTGGCCAAAAAGGGCGAATGCGTTTTTTCCTGAATATATTCAGGAAAAAACGCATTCGCCCTTTTTGGCCAACCAAGCAACCTGGGAGAGCAAATCAGCACTACAAAGAAATCTCTCGCCCCCCCCCCCCCGGGGCAAAAGGGCCAGGCGAAAAAAGTCTAAAAACCAGAAAGGCAGGACAGCCCACGGAGTCAAGGGAGCCTTGTTAAGCTGATGGGCGGGATGTCAATGGCCAACAGCCAATCTTCACAAGTGTATCCTCTTTCCCAAACCATGTAAAACACAGAACCACAGAGCATAGGGCACTTCCACACATGGGCGTTGACCTTGGGAAAATGAAAAAATCAACCAGACACAGGGACCCCAAAGTTGAGGGCTGCTGTCTTGACAAGAACCTCCACTCCGGTACACGTTTCATATCCCAGGAAAGAGCCAAGTGGACAAAGACGAGTGGACAAGTGGACAAAGACAAGTGGACAAGTGGACAAGTGGTGCTACGTAGGTCCAATGGAGTGTCACTCAGCCATGAAATCCACGTCATGAGGCTGGTAGCAGCATCCTGAGTGGATTTAGGTACGATCATCCTCAGTGAAATAAGTCCCACAAAAAAAGAAACTTATGATATCACTTATCGAGGGAATGTAAAAATCGCTCCCCATGCACTGAATCCCCAAACAGAACAGAGTCACGCTTTTAGAAAACACACTTATGCCTGCTTCAGGGGAAAGGTGAGGTGGGGTGACGCATAAAACTCGAGTTTGAAATGAGCACAGATACCCTTCCGAAAACCGAATATGGAATGGACACGACCTACTCCTTGCTCAATCCACTGGACTCACCAGACCCTGTTCATCGCACAAGTATCTATCCGACTAGTAAGCATCTTAAAAGCTAAGTCTTGATATCTCTGTGTAAGTGCATCAAGTGTGTGTAAAGCGGCCTAAAACCAGCAGGGAAAATCAGCTCAGACCCATTCTGAGGATACATTTCCAACATAAAGAAGAAACAAGCAGGGCAAAACAGAGAGAAATTCTTCCAAAATGCGTTCAGGGACTGGCATGCAACCAGGATTGACCACATCTACAGCCCCAGCGGCAGAAGACATAAGGCTGGACACTCTTGGGGCTGAGACGATTGGTGAGGTTGGGAAAGCAAATGCAGACCCTTGAAAGGAATCCTGCGTGCTCCCCATTCCATGGGTCCCAACTCTCCAGGTTCAACGCAATCTTCCGACAGCGAAAGCACTCATTGGAAACCCAGCGGATGCTACACCGTGGGATCGGGAAAGCTTTCTGAAACTCACCTCAGTTTTCATCTCCTGGTGCTCGTGTTCTCCATTCAGGCCCCCTTACTAACAATCTCCCCACTTGGAGACTCGGCGCCTTTCCATGCCTCTTTCGTACCGTCTGCAATTTGTCCGCAGGATGAACTGCAAGAGGGGGAACCAATGAGAGACTCGCTGGAGGTGTTTGGTCGGGCACATGTCATTCTCATTTCCCGTCACGAAGAAGAATTCACCAGCGGTTCAGCCTGCCACCCCGGATCGACAATAGGGCGTGAAGCCATCCAGCCGTGTTGCGTCCCACTCACAAAAAAGCGCCTTGGGAAATGGAGCTCAGGGGCACTGCACTTCCCAAACCTGCAGAGTTCTAAACGATAACTATCGCCCCAAAATATATTGAGGTCAGGCTACGAAGAGGCGCTGAACGCAAGGCAGAACTGCAGGAAACGGATGTCAACGGGTACATCGGAATGGCCCCGATAGCACATGAAAAGCGCCAGAACGTGGACAATGATGCGGTTGGCCAAAAAGGGCGAATGCGTTTTTTCCTGAATATATTCAGGAAAAAACGCATTCGCCCTTTTTGGCCAACCAAGCAACCTGGGAGAGCAAATCAGCACTACAAAGAAATCTCTTGCCCCCCCCCCCGGGGCAAAAGGGCCAGGCGAAAAAAGTCTAAAAACCAGAAAGGCAGGACAGCCCACGGAGTCAAGGGAGCCTTGTTAAGCTGATGGGCGGGATGTCAATGGCCAACAGCCAATCTTCACAAGTGTATCCTCTTTCCCAAACCATGTAAAACACAGAACCACAGAGCATAGGGCACTTCCACACATGGGCGTTGACCTTGGGAAAATGAAAAAATCAACCAGACACAGGGACCCCAAAGTTGAGGGCTGCTGTCTTGACAAGAACCTCCACTCCGGTACACGTTTCATATCCCAGGAAAGAGCCAAGTGGACAAAGACGAGTGGACAAGTGGACAAAGACAAGTGGACAAGTGGACAAGTGGTGCTACGTAGGTCCAATGGAGTGTCACTCAGCCATGAAATCCACGTCATGAGGCTGGTAGCAGCATCCTGAGTGGATTTAGGTACGATCATCCTCAGTGAAATAAGTCCCACAAAAAAAGAAACTTATGATATCACTTATCGAGGGAATGTAAAAATCGCTCCCCATGCACTGAATCCCCAAACAGAACAGAGTCACGCTTTTAGAAAACACACTTATGCCTGCTTCAGGGGAAAGGTGAGGTGGGGTGACGCATAAAACTCGAGTTTGAAATGAGCACAGATACCCTTCCGAAAACCGAATATGGAATGGACACGACCTACTCCTTGCTCAATCAACTGGACTCACCAGACCCTGTTCATCGCACAAGTATCTATCCGACTAGTAAGCATCTTAAAAGCTAAGTCTTGATATCTCTGTGTAAGTGCATCAAGTGTGTGTAAAGCGGCCTAAAACCAGCAGGGAAAATCAGCTCAGACCCATTCTGAGGATACATTTCCAACATAAAGAAGAAACAAGCAGGGCAAAACAGAGAGAAATTCTTCCAAAATGCGTTCAGGGACTGGCATGCAACCAGGATTGACCACATCTACAGCCCCAGCGGCAGAAGACATAAGGCTGGACACTCTTGGGGCTGAGACGATTGGTGAGGTTGGGAAAGCAAATGCAGACCCTTGAAAGGAATCCTGCGTGCTCCCCATTCCATGGGTCCCAACTCTCCAGGTTCAACGCAATCTTCCGACAGCGAAAGCACTCATTGGAAACCCAGCGGATGCTACACCGTGGGATCGGGAAAGCTTTCTGAAACTCACCTCAGTTTTCATCTCCTGGTGCTCGTGTTCTCCATTCAGGCCCCCTTACTAACAATCTCCCCACTTGGAGACTCGGCGCCTTTCCATGCCTCTTTCGTACCGTCTGCAATTTGTCCGCAGGATGAACTGCAAGAGGGGGAACCAATGAGAGACTCGCTGGAGGTGTTTGGTCGGGCACATGTCACTCTCATTTCCCATCACGAAGAAGAATTCACCAGCGGTTCAGCCTGCCACCCCGGATCGACAATAGGGCGTGAAGCCATCCAGCCGTGTTGCGTCCCACTCACAAAAAAGCGACTTGGGAAATGGAGCTCAGGGGCACTGCACTTCCCAAACCTGCAGAGTTCTAAACGATAACTATCGCCCCAAAATATATTGAGGTCAGGCTACGAAGAGGCGCTGAACGCAAGGCAGAACTGCAGGAAACGGATGTCAACGGGTACATCGGAATGGCCCCGATAGCACATGAAAAGCGCCAGAACGTGGACAATGATGCGGTTGGCCAAAAAGGGCGAATGCGTTTTTTCCTGAATATATTCAGGAAAAAACGCATTCGCCCTTTTTGGCCAACCAAGCAACCTGGGAGAGCAAATCAGCACTACAAAGAAATCTCTCGCCCCCCCCCCCCGGGGCAAAAGGGCCAGGCGAAAAAAGTCTAAAAACCAGAAAGGCAGGACAGCCCACGGAGTCAAGGGAGCCTTGTTAAGCTGATGGGCGGGATGTCAATGGCCAACAGCCAATCTTCACAAGTGTATCCTCTTTCCCAAACCATGTAAAACACAGAACCACAGAGCATAGGGCACTTCCACACATGGGCGTTGACCTTGGGAAAATGAAAAAATCAACCAGACACAGGGACCCCAAAGTTGAGGGCTGCTGTCTTGACAAGAACCTCCACTCCGGTACACGTTTCATATCCCAGGAAAGAGCCAAGTGGACAAAGACGAGTGGACAAGTGGACAAAGACAAGTGGACAAGTGGACAAGTGGTGCTACGTAGGTCCAATGGAGTGTCACTCAGCCATGAAATCCACGTCATGAGGCTGGTAGCAGCATCCTGAGTGGATTTAGGTACGATCATCCTCAGTGAAATAAGTCCCACAAAAAAAGAAACTTATGATATCACTTATCGAGGGAATGTAAAAATCGCTCCCCATGCACTGAATCCCCAAACAGAACAGAGTCACGCTTTTAGAAAACACACTTATGCCTGCTTCAGGGGAAAGGTGAGGTGGGGTGACGCATAAAACTCGAGTTTGAAATGAGCACAGATACCCTTCCGAAAACCGAATATGGAATGGACACGACCTACTCCTTGCTCAATCCACTGGACTCACCAGACCCTGTTCATCGCACAAGTATCTATCCGACTAGTAAGCATCTTAAAAGCTAAGTCTTGATATCTCTGTGTAAGTGCATCAAGTGTGTGTAAAGCGGCCTAAAACCAGCAGGGAAAATCAGCTCAGACCCATTCTGAGGATACATTTCCAACATAAAGAAGAAACAAGCAGGGCAAAACAGAGAGAAATTCTTCCAAAATGCGTTCAGGGACTGGCATGCAACCAGGATTGACCACATCTACAGCCCCAGCGGCAGAAGACATAAGGCTGGACACTCTTGGGGCTGAGACGATTGGTGAGGTTGGGAAAGCAAATGCAGACCCTTGAAAGGAATCCTGCGTGCTCCCCATTCCATGGGTCCCAACTCTCCAGGTTCAACGCAATCTTCCGACAGCGAAAGCACTCATTGGAAACCCAGCGGATGCTACACCGTGGGATCGGGAAAGCTTTCTGAAACTCACCTCAGTTTTCATCTCCTGGTGCTCGTGTTCTCCATTCAGGCCCCCTTACTAACAATCTCCCCACTTGGAGACTCGGCGCCTTTCCATGCCTCTTTCGTACCGTCTGCAATTTGTCCGCAGGATGAACTGCAAGAGGGGGAACCAATGAGAGACTCGCTGGAGGTGTTTGGTCGGGCACATGTCACTCTCATTTCCCATCACGAAGAAGAATTCACCAGCGGTTCAGCCTGCCACCCCGGATCGACAATAGGGCGTGAAGCCATCCAGCCGTGTTGCGTCCCACTCACAAAAAAGCGACTTGGGAAATGGAGCTCAGGGGCACTGCACTTCCCAAACCTGCAGAGTTCTAAACGATAACTATCGCCCCAAAATATATTGAGGTCAGGCTACGAAGAGGCGCTGAACGCAAGGCAGAACTGCAGGAAACGGATGTCAACGGGTACATCGGAATGGCCCCGATAGCACATGAAAAGCGCCAGAACGTGGACAATGATGCGGTTGGCCAAAAAGGGCGTATGCGTTTTTTCCTGAATATATTCAGGAAAAAACGCATACGCCCTTTTTGGCCAACCAAGCAACCTGGGAGAGCAAATCAGCACTACAAAGAAATCTCTCGCCCCCCCCCAACCGGGGCAAAAGGGCCAGGCGAAAAAAGTCTAAAAACCAGAAAGGCAGGACAGCCCACGGAGTCAAGGGAGCCTTGTTAAGCTGATGGGCGGGATGTCAATGGCCAACAGCCAATCTTCACAAGTGTATCCTCTTTCCCAAACCATGGAAAACACAGAACCACAGAGCATAGGGCACTTCCACACATGGGCGTTGACCTTGGGAAAATGAAAAAATCAACCAGACACAGGGACCCCAAAGTTGAGGGCTGCTGTCTTGACAAGAACCTCCACTCCGGTACACGTTTCATATCCCAGGAAAGAGCCAAGTGGACAAAGACGAGTGGACAAGTGGACAAAGACAAGTGGACAAGTGGACAAGTGGTGCTACGTAGGTCCAATGGAGTGTCACTCAGCCATGAAATCCACGTCATGAGGCTGGTAGCAGCATCCTGAGTGGATTTAGGTACGATCATCCTCAGTGAAATAAGTCCCACAAAAAAAGAAACTTATGATATCACTTATCGAGGGAATGTAAAAATCGCTCCCCATGCACTGAATCCCCAAACAGAACAGAGTCACGCTTTTAGAAAACACACTTATGCCTGCTTCAGGGGAAAGGTGAGGTGGGGTGACGCATAAAACTCGAGTTTGAAATGAGCACAGATACCCTTCCGAAAACCGAATATGGAATGGACACGACCTACTCCTTGCTCAATCAACTGGACTCACCAGACCCTGTTCATCGCACAAGTATCTATCCGACTAGTAAGCATCTTAAAAGCTAAGTCTTGATATCTCTGTGTAAGTGCATCAAGTGTGTGTAAAGCGGCCTAAAACCAGCAGGGAAAATCAGCTCAGACCCATTCTGAGGATACATTTCCAACATAAAGAAGAAACAAGCAGGGCAAAACAGAGAGAAATTCTTCCAAAATGCGTTCAGGGACTGGCATGCAACCAGGATTGACCACATCTACAGCCCCAGCGGCAGAAGACATAAGGCTGGACACTCTTGGGGCTGAGACGATTGGTGAGGTTGGGAAAGCAAATGCAGACCCTTGAAAGGAATCCTGCGTGCTCCCCATTCCATGGGTCCCAACTCTCCAGGTTCAACGCAATCTTCCGACAGCGAAAGCACTCATTGGAAACCCAGCGGATGCTACACCGTGGGATCGGGAAAGCTTTCTGAAACTCACCTCAGTTTTCATCTCCTGGTGCTCGTGTTCTCCATTCAGGCCCCCTTACTAACAATCTCCCCACTTGGAGACTCGGCGCCTTTCCATGCCTCTTTCGTACCGTCTGCAATTTGTCCGCAGGATGAACTGCAAGAGGGGGAACCAATGAGAGACTCGCTGGAGGTGTTTGGTCGGGCACATGTCACTCTCATTTCCCATCACGAAGAAGAATTCACCAGCGGTTCAGCCTGCCACCCCGGATCGACAATAGGGCGTGAAGCCATCCAGCCGTGTTGCGTCCCACTCACAAAAAAGCGACTTGGGAAATGGAGCTCAGGGGCACTGCACTTCCCAAACCTGCAGAGTTCTAAACGATAACTATCGCCCCAAAATATATTGAGGTCAGGCTACGAAGAGGCGCTGAACGCAAGGCAGAACTGCAGGAAACGGATGTCAACGGGTACATCGGAATGGCCCCGATAGCACATGAAAAGCGCCAGAACGTGGACAATGATGCGGTTGGCCAAAAAGGGCGTATGCGTTTTTTCCTGAATATATTCAGGAAAAAACGCATACGCCCTTTTTGGCCAACCAAGCAACCTGGGAGAGCAAATCAGCACTACAAAGAAATCTCTCGCCCCCCCCCCCCCGGGGCAAAAGGGCCAGGCGAAAAAAGTCTAAAAACCAGAAAGGCAGGACAGGCCACGGAGTCAAGGGAGCCTTGTTAAGCTGATGGGCGGGATGTCAATGGCCAACAGCCAATCTTCACAAGTGTATCCTCTTTCCCAAACCATGTAAAACACAGAACCACAGAGCATAGGGCACTTCCACACATGGGCGTTGACCTTGGGAAAATGAAAAAATCAACCAGACACAGGGACCCCAAAGTTGAGGGCTGCTGTCTTGACAAGAACCTCCACTCCGGTACACGTTTCATATCCCAGGAAAGAGCCAAGTGGACAAAGACGAGTGGACAAGTGGACAAAGACAAGTGGACAAGTGGACAAGTGGTGCTACGTAGGTCCAATGGAGTGTCACTCAGCCATGAAATCCACGTCATGAGGCTGGTAGCAGCATCCTGAGTGGATTTAGGTACGATCATCCTCAGTGAAATAAGTCCCACAAAAAAAGAAACTTATGATATCACTTATCGAGGGAATGTAAAAATCGCTCCCCATGCACTGAATCCCCAAACAGAACAGAGTCACGCTTTTAGAAAACACACTTATGCCTGCTTCAGGGGAAAGGTGAGGTGGGGTGACGCATAAAACTCGAGTTTGAAATGAGCACAGATACCCTTCCGAAAACCGAATATGGAATGGACACGACCTACTCCTTGCTCAATCAACTGGACTCACCAGACCCTGTTCATCGCACAAGTATCTATCCGACTAGTAAGCATCTTAAAAGCTAAGTCTTGATATCTCTGTGTAAGTGCATCAGGTGTGTGTAAAGCGGCCTAAAACCAGCAGGGAAAATCAGCTCAGACCCATTCTGAGGATACATTTCCAACATAAAGAAGAAACAAGCAGGGCAAAACAGAGAGAAATTCTTCCAAAATGCGTTCAGGGACTGGCATGCAACCAGGATTGACCACATCTACAGCCCCAGCGGCAGAAGACATAAGGCTGGACACTCTTGGGGCTGAGACGATTGGTGAGGTTGGGAAAGCAAATGCAGACCCTTGAAAGGAATCCTGCGTGCTCCCCATTCCATGGGTCCCAACTCTCCAGGTTCAACGCAATCTTCCGACAGCGAAAGCACTCATTGGAAACCCAGCGGATGCTACACCGTGGGATCGGGAAAGCTTTCTGAAACTCACCTCAGTTTTCATCTCCTGGTGCTCGTGTTCTCCATTCAGGCCCCCTTACTAACAATCTCCCCACTTGGAGACTCGGCGCCTTTCCATGCCTCTTTCGTACCGTCTGCAATTTGTCCGCAGGATGAACTGCAAGAGGGGGAACCAATGAGAGACTCGCTGGAGGTGTTTGGTCGGGCACATGTCACTCTCATTTCCCATCACGAAGAAGAATTCACCAGCGGTTCAGCCTGCCACCCCGGATCGACAATAGGGCGTGAAGCCATCCAGCCGTGTTGCGTCCCACTCACAAAAAAGCGACTTGGGAAATGGAGCTCAGGGGCACTGCACTTCCCAAACCTGCAGAGTTCTAAACGATAACTATCGCCCCAAAATATATTGAGGTCAGGCTACGAAGAGGCGCTGAACGCAAGGCAGAACTGCAGGAAACGGATGTCAACGGGTACATCGGAATGGCCCCGATAGCACATGAAAAGCGCCAGAACGTGGACAATGATGCGGTTGGCCAAAAAGGGCGTATGCGTTTTTTCCTGAATATATTCAGGAAAAAACGCATACGCCCTTTTTGGCCAACCAAGCAACCTGGGAGAGCAAATCAGCACTACAAAGAAATCTCTCGCCCCCCCCGGGGCAAAAGGGCCAGGCGAAAAAAGTCTAAAAACCAGAAAGGCAGGACAGGCCACGGAGTCAAGGGAGCCTTGTTAAGCTGATGGGCGGGATGTCAATGGCCAACAGCCAATCTTCACAAGTGTATCCTCTTTCCCAAACCATGGAAAACACAGAACCACAGAGCATAGGGCACTTCCACACATGGGCGTTGACCTTGGGAAAATGAAAAAATCAACCAGACACAGGGACCCCAAAGTTGAGGGCTGCTGTCTTGACAAGAACCTCCACTCCGGTACACGTTTCATATCCCAGGAAAGAGCCAAGTGGACAAAGACGAGTGGACAAGTGGACAAAGACAAGTGGACAAGTGGACAAGTGGTGCTACGTAGGTCCAATGGAGTGTCACTCAGCCATGAAATCCACGTCATGAGGCTGGTAGCAGCATCCTGAGTGGATTTAGGTACGATCATCCTCAGTGAAATAAGTCCCACAAAAAAAGAAACTTATGATATCACTTATCGAGGGAATGTAAAAATCGCTCCCCATGCACTGAATCCCCAAACAGAACAGAGTCACGCTTTTAGAAAACACACTTATGCCTGCTTCAGGGGAAAGGTGAGGTGGGGTGACGCATAAAACTCGAGTTTGAAATGAGCACAGATACCCTTCCGAAAACCGAATATGGAATGGACACGACCTACTCCTTGCTCAATCAACTGGACTCACCAGACCCTGTTCATCGCACAAGTATCTATCCGACTAGTAAGCATCTTAAAAGCTAAGTCTTGATATCTCTGTGTAAGTGCATCAAGTGTGTGTAAAGCGGCCTAAAACCAGCAGGGAAAATCAGCTCAGACCCATTCTGAGGATACATTTCCAACATAAAGAAGAAACAAGCAGGGCAAAACAGAGAGAAATTCTTCCAAAATGCGTTCAGGGACTGGCATGCAACCAGGATTGACCACATCTACAGCCCCAGCGGCAGAAGACATAAGGCTGGACACTCTTGGGGCTGAGACGATTGGTGAGGTTGGGAAAGCAAATGCAGACCCTTGAAAGGAATCCTGCGTGCTCCCCATTCCATGGGTCCCAACTCTCCAGGTTCAACGCAATCTTCCGACAGCGAAAGCACTCATTGGAAACCCAGCGGATGCTACACCGTGGGATCGGGAAAGCTTTCTGAAACTCACCTCAGTTTTCATCTCCTGGTGCTCGTGTTCTCCATTCAGGCCCCCTTACTAACAATCTCCCCACTTGGAGACTCGGCGCCTTTCCATGCCTCTTTCGTACCGTCTGCAATTTGTCCGCAGGATGAACTGCAAGAGGGGGAACCAATGAGAGACTCGCTGGAGGTGTTTGGTCGGGCACATGTCACTCTCATTTCCCATCACGAAGAAGAATTCACCAGCGGTTCAGCCTGCCACCCCGGATCGACAATAGGGCGTGAAGCCATCCAGCCGTGTTGCGTCCCACTCACAAAAAAGCGACTTGGGAAATGGAGCTCAGGGGCACTGCACTTCCCAAACCTGCAGAGTTCTAAACGATAACTATCGCCCCAAAATATATTGAGGTCAGGCTACGAAGAGGCGCTGAACGCAAGGCAGAACTGCAGGAAACGGATGTCAACGGGTACATCGGAATGGCCCCGATAGCACATGAAAAGCGCCAGAACGTGGACAATGATGCGGTTGGCCAAAAAGGGCGAATGCGTTTTTTCCTGAATATATTCAGGAAAAAACGCATTCGCCCTTTTTGGCCAACCAAGCAACCTGGGAGAGCAAATCAGCACTACAAAGAAATCTCTCGCCCCCCCCCCCCCGGGGCAAAAGGGCCAGGCGAAAAAAGTCTAAAAACCAGAAAGGCAGGACAGCCCACGGAGTCAAGGGAGCCTTGTTAAGCTGATGGGCGGGATGTCAATGGCCAACAGCCAATCTTCACAAGTGTATCCTCTTTCCCAAACCATGTAAAACACAGAACCACAGAGCATAGGGCACTTCCACACATGGGCGTTGACCTTGGGAAAATGAAAAAATCAACCAGACACAGGGACCCCAAAGTTGAGGGCTGCTGTCTTGACAAGAACCTCCACTCCGGTACACGTTTCATATCCCAGGAAAGAGCCAAGTGGACAAAGACGAGTGGACAAGTGGACAAAGACAAGTGGACAAGTGGACAAGTGGTGCTACGTAGGTCCAATGGAGTGTCACTCAGCCATGAAATCCACGTCATGAGGCTGGTAGCAGCATCCTGAGTGGATTTAGGTACGATCATCCTCAGTGAAATAAGTCCCACAAAAAAAGAAACTTATGATATCACTTATCGAGGGAATGTAAAAATCGCTCCCCATGCACTGAATCCCCAAACAGAACAGAGTCACGCTTTTAGAAAACACACTTATGCCTGCTTCAGGGGAAAGGTGAGGTGGGGTGACGCATAAAACTCGAGTTTGAAATGAGCACAGATACCCTTCCGAAAACCGAATATGGAATGGACACGACCTACTCCTTGCTCAATCCACTGGACTCACCAGACCCTGTTCATCGCACAAGTATCTATCCGACTAGTAAGCATCTTAAAAGCTAAGTCTTGATATCTCTGTGTAAGTGCATCAAGTGTGTGTAAAGCGGCCTAAAACCAGCAGGGAAAATCAGCTCAGACCCATTCTGAGGATACATTTCCAACATAAAGAAGAAACAAGCAGGGCAAAACAGAGAGAAATTCTTCCAAAATGCGTTCAGGGACTGGCATGCAACCAGGATTGACCACATCTACAGCCCCAGCGGCAGAAGACATAAGGCTGGACACTCTTGGGGCTGAGACGATTGGTGAGGTTGGGAAAGCAAATGCAGACCCTTGAAAGGAATCCTGCGTGCTCCCCATTCCATGGGTCCCAACTCTCCAGGTTCAACGCAATCTTCCGACAGCGAAAGCACTCATTGGAAACCCAGCGGATGCTACACCGTGGGATCGGGAAAGCTTTCTGAAACTCACCTCAGTTTTCATCTCCTGGTGCTCGTGTTCTCCATTCAGGCCCCCTTACTAACAATCTCCCCACTTGGAGACTCCCATGCCTCTTTCGTACCGTCTGCAATTTGTCCGCAGGATGAACTGCAAGAGGGGGAACCAATGAGAGACTCGCTGGAGGTGTTTGGTCGGGCACATGTCATTCTCATTTCCCGTCACGAAGAAGAATTCACCAGCGGTTCAGCCTGCCACCCCGGATCGACAATAGGGCGTGAAGCCATCCAGCCGTGTTGCGTCCCACTCACAAAAAAGCGCCTTGGGAAATGGAGCTCAGGGGCACTGCACTTCCCAAACCTGCAGAGTTCTAAACGATAACTATCGCCCCAAAATATATTGAGGTCAGGCTACGAAGAGGCGCTGAACGCAAGGCAGAACTGCAGGAAACGGATGTCAACGGGTACATCGGAATGGCCCCGATAGCACATGAAAAGCGCCAGAACGTGGACAATGATGCGGTTGGCCAAAAAGGGCGAATGCGTTTTTTCCTGAATATATTCAGGAAAAAACGCATTCGCCCTTTTTGGCCAACCAAGCAACCTGGGAGAGCAAATCAGCACTACAAAGAAATCTCTTGCCCCCCCCCCGGGGCAAAAGGGCCAGGCGAAAAAAGTCTAAAAACCAGAAAGGCAGGACAGCCCACGGAGTCAAGGGAGCCTTGTTAAGCTGATGGGCGGGATGTCAATGGCCAACAGCCAATCTTCACAAGTGTATCCTCTTTCCCAAACCATGTAAAACACAGAACCACAGAGCATAGGGCACTTCCACACATGGGCGTTGACCTTGGGAAAATGAAAAAATCAACCAGACACAGGGACCCCAAAGTTGAGGGCTGCTGTCTTGACAAGAACCTCCACTCCGGTACACGTTTCATATCCCAGGAAAGAGCCAAGTGGACAAAGACGAGTGGACAAGTGGACAAAGACAAGTGGACAAGTGGACAAGTGGTGCTACGTAGGTCCAATGGAGTGTCACTCAGCCATGAAATCCACGTCATGAGGCTGGTAGCAGCATCCTGAGTGGATTTAGGTACGATCATCCTCAGTGAAATAAGTCCCACAAAAAAAGAAACTTATGATATCACTTATCGAGGGAATGTAAAAATCGCTCCCCATGCACTGAATCCCCAAACAGAACAGAGTCACGCTTTTAGAAAACACACTTATGCCTGCTTCAGGGGAAAGGTGAGGTGGGGTGACGCATAAAACTCGAGTTTGAAATGAGCACAGATACCCTTCCGAAAACCGAATATGGAATGGACACGACCTACTCCTTGCTCAATCAACTGGACTCACCAGACCCTGTTCATCGCACAAGTATCTATCCGACTAGTAAGCATCTTAAAAGCTAAGTCTTGATATCTCTGTGTAAGTGCATCAAGTGTGTGTAAAGCGGCCTAAAACCAGCAGGGAAAATCAGCTCAGACCCATTCTGAGGATACATTTCCAACATAAAGAAGAAACAAGCAGGGCAAAACAGAGAGAAATTCTTCCAAAATGCGTTCAGGGACTGGCATGCAACCAGGATTGACCACATCTACAGCCCCAGCGGCAGAAGACATAAGGCTGGACACTCTTGGGGCTGAGACGATTGGTGAGGTTGGGAAAGCAAATGCAGACCCTTGAAAGGAATCCTGCGTGCTCCCCATTCCATGGGTCCCAACTCTCCAGGTTCAACGCAATCTTCCGACAGCGAAAGCACTCATTGGAAACCCAGCGGATGCTACACCGTGGGATCGGGAAAGCTTTCTGAAACTCACCTCAGTTTTCATCTCCTGGTGCTCGTGTTCTCCATTCAGGCCCCCTTACTAACAATCTCCCCACTTGGAGACTCGGCGCCTTTCCATGCCTCTTTCGTACCGTCTGCAATTTGTCCGCAGGATGAACTGCAAGAGGGGGAACCAATGAGAGACTCGCTGGAGGTGTTTGGTCGGGCACATGTCACTCTCATTTCCCATCACGAAGAAGAATTCACCAGCGGTTCAGCCTGCCACCCCGGATCGACAATAGGGCGTGAAGCCATCCAGCCGTGTTGCGTCCCACTCACAAAAAAGCGACTTGGGAAATGGAGCTCAGGGACACTGCACTTCCCAAACCTGCAGAGTTCTAAACGATAACTATCGCCCCAAAATATATTGAGGTCAGGCTACGAAGAGGCGCTGAACGCAAGGCAGAACTGCAGGAAACGGATGTCAACGGGTACATCGGAATGGCCCCGATAGCACATGAAAAGCGCCAGAACGTGGACAATGATGCGGTTGGCCAGAAAGGGCGTATGCGTTTTTTCCTTCAGGAAAAAACGCATACGCCCTTTTTGGCCAACCAAGCAACCTGGGAGAGCAAATCAGCACTACAAAGAAATCTCTCGCCCCCCCCGGGGCAAAAGGGCCAGGCGAAAAAAGTCTAAAAACCAGAAAGGCAGGACAGGCCACGGAGTCAAGGGAGCCTTGTTAAGCTGATGGGCGGGATGTCAATGGCCAACAGCCAATCTTCACAAGTGTATCCTCTTTCCCAAACCATGTAAAACACAGAACCACAGAGCATAGGGCACTTCCACACATGGGCGTTGACCTTGGGAAAATGAAAAAATCAACCAGACACAGGGACCCCAAAGTTGAGGGCTGCTGTCTTGACAAGAACCTCCACTCCGGTACACGTTTCATATCCCAGGAAAGAGCCAAGTGGACAAAGACGAGTGGACAAGTGGACAAAGACAAGTGGACAAGTGGTGCTACGTAGGTCCAATGGAGTGTCACTCAGCCATGAAATCCACGTCATGAGGCTGGTAGCAGCATCCTGAGTGGATTTAGGTACGATCATCCTCAGTGAAATAAGTCCCACAAAAAAAGAAACTTATGATATCACTTATCGAGGGAATGTAAAAATCGCTCCCCATGCACTGAATCCCCAAATAGAACAGAGTCACGCTTTTAGAAAACACACTTATGCCTGCTTCAGGGGAAAGGTGAGGTGGGGTGACGCATAAAACTCGAGTTTGAAATGAGCACAGATACCCTTCCGAAAACCGAATATGGAATGGACACGACCTACTCCTTGCTCAATCAACTGGACTCACCAGACCCTGTTCATCGCACAAGTATCTATCCGACTAGTAAGCATCTTAAAAGCTAAGTCTTGATATCTCTGTGTAAGTGCATCAAGTGTGTGTAAAGCGGCCTAAAACCAGCAGGGAAAATCAGCTCAGACCCATTCTGAGGATACATTTCCAACATAAAGAAGAAACAAGCAGGGCAAAACAGAGAGAAATTCTTCCAAAATGCGTTCAGGGACTGGCATGCAACCAGGATTGACCACATCTACAGCCCCAGCGGCAGAAGACATAAGGCTGGACACTCTTGGGGCTGAGACGATTGGTGAGGTTGGGAAAGCAAATGCAGACCCTTGAAAGGAATCCTGCGTGCTCCCCATTCCATGGGTCCCAACTCTCCAGGTTCAACGCAATCTTCCGACAGCGAAAGCACTCATTGGAAACCCAGCGGATGCTACACCGTGGGATCGGGAAAGCTTTCTGAAACTCACCTCAGTTTTCATCTCCTGGTGCTCGTGTTCTCCATTCAGGCCCCCTTACTAACAATCTCCCCACTTGGAGACTCGGCGCCTTTCCATGCCTCTTTCGTACCGTCTGCAATTTGTCCGCAGGATGAACTGCAAGAGGGGGAACCAATGAGAGACTCGCTGGAGGTGTTTGGTCGGGCACATGTCACTCTCATTTCCCATCACGAAGAAGAATTCACCAGCGGTTCAGCCTGCCACCCCGGATCGACAGTAGGGCGTGAAGCCATCCAGCCGTGTTGCGTCCCACTCACAAAAAAGCGACTTGGGAAATGGAGCTCAGGGGCCCTGCACTTCCCAAACCTGCAGAGTTCTAAACGATAACTATCGCCCCAAAATATATTGAGGTCAGGCTACGAAGAGGCGCTGAACGCAAGGCAGAACTGCAGGAAACGGATGTCAACGGGTACATCGGAATGGCCCCGATAGCACATGAAAAGCGCCAGAACGTGGACAATGATGCGGTTGGCCAAAAAGGGCGTATGCGTTTTTTCCTGAATATATTCAGGAAAAAACGCATACGCCCTTTTTGGCCAACCAAGCAACCTGGGAGAGCAAATCAGCACTACAAAGAAATCTCTCGCCCCCCCCGGGGCAAAAGGGCCAGGCGAAAAAAGTCTAAAAACCAGAAAGGCAGGACAGGCCACGGAGTCAAGGGAGCCTTGTTAAGCTGATGGGCGGGATGTCAATGGCCAACAGCCAATCTTCACAAGTGTATCCTCTTTCCCAAACCATGGAAAACACAGAACCACAGAGCATAGGGCACTTCCACACATGGGCGTTGACCTTGGGAAAATCAAAAAATCAACCAGACACAGGGACCCCAAAGTTGAGGGCTGCTGTCTTGACAAGAACCTCCACTCCGGTACACGTTTCATATCCCAGGAAAGAGCCAAGTGGACAAAGACGAGTGGACAAGTGGACAAAGACAAGTGGACAAGTGGACAAGTGGTGCTACGTAGGTCCAATGGAGTGTCACTCAGCCATGAAATCCACGTCATGAGGCTGGTAGCAGCATCCTGAGTGGATTTAGGTACGATCATCCTC
The DNA here is from genome assembly GCF_026419965.1 of Kogia breviceps. Lineage (NCBI taxonomy): Eukaryota > Metazoa > Chordata > Mammalia > Artiodactyla > Physeteridae > Kogia > Kogia breviceps. Next base: position 207,113 of record NW_026711617.1, on the reverse strand, counting down.
AGTGAAATAAGTCCCACAAAAAAAGAAACTTATGATATCACTTATCGAGGGAATGTAAAAATCGCTCCCCATGCACTGAATCCCCAAACAGAACAGAGTCACGCTTTTAGAAAACACACTTATGCCTGCTTCAGGGGAAAGGTGAGGTGGGGTGACGCATAAAACTCGAGTTTGAAATGAGCACAGATACCCTTCCGAAAACCGAATATGGAATGGACACGACCTACTCCTTGCTCAATCAACTGGACTCACCAGACCCTGTTCATCGCACAAGTATCTATCCGACTAGTAAGCATCTTAAAAGCTAAGTCTTGATATCTCTGTGTAAGTGCATCAAGTGTGTGTAAAGCGGCCTAAAACCAGCAGGGAAAATCAGCTCAGACCCATTCTGAGGATACATTTCCAACATAAAGAAGAAACAAGCAGGGCAAAACAGAGAGAAATTCTTCCAAAATGCGTTCAGGGACTGGCATGCAACCAGGATTGACCACATCTACAGCCCCAGCGGCAGAAGACATAAGGCTGGACACTCTTGGGGCTGAGACGATTGGTGAGGTTGGGAAAGCAAATGCAGACCCTTGAAAGGAATCCTGCGTGCTCCCCATTCCATGGCTCCCAACTCTCCAGGTTCAACGCAATCTTCCGACAGCGAAAGCACTCATTGGAAACCCAGCGGATGCTACACCGTGGGATCGGGAAAGCTTTCTGAAACTCACCTCAGTTTTCATCTCCTGGTGCTCGTGTTCTCCATTCAGGCCCCCTTACTAACAATCTCCCCACTTGGAGACTCGGCGCCTTTCCATGCCTCTTTCGTACTGTCTGCAATTTGTCCGCAGGATGAACTGCAAGAGGGGGAACCAATGAGAGACTCGCTGGAGGTGTTTGGTCGGGCACATGTCACTCTCATTTCCCATCACGAAGAAGAATTCACCACAGGTTCAGCCTGCCACCCCGGATCGACAGTAGGGCGTGAAGCCATCCAGCCGTGTTGCGTCCCACTCACAAAAAAGCGACTTGGGAAATGGAGCTCAGGGGCACTGCACTTCCCAAACCTGCAGAGTTCTAAACGATAACTATCGCCCCAAAATATATTGAGGTCAGGCTACGAAGAGGCGCTGAACGCAAGGCAGAACTGCAGGAAACGGATGTCAACGGGTACATCGGAATGGCCCCGATAGCACATGAAAAGCGCCAGAACGTGGACAATGATGCGGTTGGCCAAAAAGGGCGTATGCGTTTTTTCCTGAATATATTCAGGAAAAAACGCATACGCCCTTTTTGGCCAACCAAGCAACCTGGGAGAGCAAATCAGCACTACAAAGAAATCTCTCGCCCCCCCCCGGGGCAAAAGGGCCAGGCGAAAAAAGTCTAAAAACCAGAAAGGCAGGACAGGCCACGGAGTCAAGGGAGCCTTGTTAAGCTGATGGGCGGGATGTCAATGGCCAACAGCCAATCTTCACAAGTGTATCCTCTTTCCCAAACCATGTAAAACACAGAACCACAGAGCATAGGGCACTTCCACACATGGGCGTTGACCTTGGGAAAATGAAAAAATCAACCAGACACAGGGACCCCAAAGTTGAGGGCTGCTGTCTTGACAAGAACCTCCACTCCGGTACACGTATCATATCCCAGGAAAGAGCCAAGTGGACAAAGACGAGTGGACAAGTGGACAAAGACAAGTGGACAAGTGGACAAGTGGTGCTACGTAGGTCCAATGGAGTGTCACTCAGCCATGAAATCCACGTCATGAGGCTGGTAGCAGCATCCTGAGTGGATTTAGGTACGATCATCCTCAGTGAAATAAGTCCCACAAAAAAAGAAACTTATGATATCACTTATCGAGGGAATGTAAAAATCGCTCCCCATGCACTGAATCCCCAAACAGAACAGAGTCACGCTTTTAGAAAACACACTTATGCCTGCTTCAGGGGAAAGGTGAGGTGGGGTGACGCATAAAACTCGAGTTTGAAATGAGCACAGATACCCTTCCGAAAACCGAATATGGAATGGACACGACCTACTCCTTGCTCAATCAACTGGACTCACCAGACCCTGTTCATCGCACAAGTATCTATCCGACTAGTAAGCATCTTAAAAGCTAAGTCTTGATATCTCTGTGTAAGTGCATCAAGTGTGTGTAAAGCGGCCTAAAACCAGCAGGGAAAATCAGCTCAGACCCATTCTGAGGATACATTTCCAACATAAAGAAGAAACAAGCAGGGCAAAACAGAGAGAAATTCTTCCAAAATGCGTTCAGGGACTGGCATGCAACCAGGATTGACCACATCTACAGCCCCAGCGGCAGAAGACATAAGGCTGGACACTCTTGGGGCTGAGACGATTGGTGAGGTTGGGAAAGCAAATGCAGACCCTTGAAAGGAATCCTGCGTGCTCCCCATTCCATGGGTCCCAACTCTCCAGGTTCAACGCAATCTTCCGACAGCGAAAGCACTCATTGGAAACCCAGCGGATGCTACACCGTGGGATCGGGAAAGCTTTCTGAAACTCACCTCAGTTTTCATCTCCTGGTGCTCGTGTTCTCCATTCAGGCCCCCTTACTAACAATCTCCCCACTTGGAGACTCGGCGCCTTTCCATGCCTCTTTCGTACCGTCTGCAATTTGTCCGCAGGATGAACTGCAAGAGGGGGAACCAATGAGAGACTCGCTGGAGGTGTTTGGTCGGGCACATGTCACTCTCATTTCCCATCACGAAGAAGAATTCACCAGCGGTTCAGCCTGCCACCCCGGATCGACAATAGGGCGTGAAGCCATCCAGCCGTGTTGCGTCCCACTCACAAAAAAGCGACTTGGGAAATGGAGCTCAGGGGCACTGCACTTCCCAAACCTGCAGAGTTCTAAACGATAACTATCGCCCCAAAATATATTGAGGTCAGGCTACGAAGAGGCGCTGAACGCAAGGCAGAACTGCAGGAAACGGATGTCAACGGGTACATCGGAATGGCCCCGATAGCACATGAAAAGCGCCAGAACGTGGACAATGATGCGGTTGGCCAAAAAGGGCGTATGCGTTTTTTCCTGAATATATTCAGGAAAAAACGCATACGCCCTTTTTGGCCAACCAAGCAACCTGGGAGAGCAAATCAGCACTACAAAGAAATCTCTCGCCCCCCCCGGGGCAAAAGGGCCAGGCGAAAAAAGTCTAAAAACCAGAAAGGCAGGACAGGCCACGGAGTCAAGGGAGCCTTGTTAAGCTGATGGGCGGGATGTCAATGGCCAACAGCCAATCTTCACAAGTGTATCCTCTTTCCCAAACCATGGAAAACACAGAACCACAGAGCATAGGGCACTTCCACACATGGGCGTTGACCTTGGGAAAATCAAAAAATCAACCAGACACAGGGACCCCAAAGTTGAGGGCTGCTGTCTTGACAAGAACCTCCACTCCGGTACACGTTTCATATCCCAGGAAAGAGCCAAGTGGACAAAGACGAGTGGACACGTGGACAAAGACAAGTGGACAAGTGGACAAGTGGTGCTACGTAGGTCCAATGGAGTGTCACTCAGCCATGAAATCCACGTCATGAGGCTGGTAGCAGCATCCTGAGTGGATTTAGGTACGATCATCCTCAGTGAAATAAGTCCCACAAAAAAAGAAACTTATGATATCACTTATCGAGGGAATGTAAAAATCGCTCCCCATGCACTGAATCCCCAAACAGAACAGAGTCACGCTTTTAGAAAACACACTTATGCCTGCTTCAGGGGAAAGGTGAGGTGGGGTGACGCATAAAACTCGAGTTTGAAATGAGCACAGATACCCTTCCGAAAACCGAATATGGAATGGACACGACCTACTCCTTGCTCAATCAACTGGACTCACCAGACCCTGTTCATCGCACAAGTATCTATCCGACTAGTAAGCATCTTAAAAGCTAAGTCTTGATATCTCTGTGTAAGTGCATCAAGTGTGTGTAAAGCGGCCTAAAACCAGCAGGGAAAATCAGCTCAGACCCATTCTGAGGATACATTTCCAACATAAAGAAGAAACAAGCAGGGCAAAACAGAGAGAAATTCTTCCAAAATGCGTTCAGGGACTGGCATGCAACCAGGATTGACCACATCTACAGCCCCAGCGGCAGAAGACATAAGGCTGGACACTCTTGGGGCTGAGACGATTGGTGAGGTTGGGAAAGCAAATGCAGACCCTTGAAAGGAATCCTGCGTGCTCCCCATTCCATGGGTCCCAACTCTCCAGGTTCAACGCAATCTTCCGACAGCGAAAGCACTCATTGGAAACCCAGCGGTTGCTACACCGTGGGATCGGGAAAGCTTTCTGAAACTCACCTCAGTTTTCATCTCCTGGTGCTCGTGTTCTCCATTCAGGCCCCCTTACTAACAATCTCCCCACTTGGAGACTCGGCGCCTTTCCATGCCTCTTTCGTACCGTCTGCAATTTGTCCGCAGGATGAACTGCAAGAGGGGGAACCAATGAGAGACTCGCTGGAGGTGTTTGGTCGGGCACATGTCACTCTCATTTCCCATCACGAAGAAGAATTCACCAGCGGTTCAGCCTGCCACCCCGGATCGACAATAGGGCGTGAAGCCATCCAGCCGTGTTGCGTCCCACTCACAAAAAAGCGACTTGGGAAATGGAGCTCAGGGGCACTGCACTTCCCAAACCTGCAGAGTTCTAAACGATAACTATCGCCCCAAAATATATTGAGGTCAGGCTACGAAGAGGCGCTGAACGCAAGGCAGAACTGCAGGAAACGGATGTCAACGGGTACATCGGAATGGCCCCGATAGCACATGAAAAGCGCCAGAACGTGGACAATGATGCGGTTGGCCAAAAAGGGCGAATGCGTTTTTTCCTGAATATATTCAGGAAAAAACGCATTCGCCCTTTTTGGCCAACCAAGCAACCTGGGAGAGCAAATCAGCACTACAAAGAAATCTCTTGCCCCCCCCCGCGGGGCAAAAGGGCCAGGCGAAAAAAGTCTAAAAACCAGAAAGGCAGGACAGCCCACGGAGTCAAGGGAGCCTTGTTAAGCTGATGGGCGGGATGTCAATGGCCAACAGCCAATCTTCACAAGTGTATCCTCTTTCCCAAACCATGTAAAACACAGAACCACAGAGCATAGGGCACTTCCACACATGGGCGTTGACCTTGGGAAAATGAAAAAATCAACCAGACACAGGGACCCCAAAGTTGAGGGCTGCTGTCTTGACAAGAACCTCCACTCCGGTACACGTTTCATATCCCAGGAAAGAGCCAAGTGGACAAAGACGAGTGGACAAGTGGACAAAGACAAGTGGACAAGTGGACAAGTGGTGCTACGTAGGTCCAATGGAGTGTCACTCAGCCATGAAATCCACGTCATGAGGCTGGTAGCAGCATCCTGAGTGGATTTAGGTACGATCATCCTCAGTGAAATAAGTCCCACAAAAAAAGAAACTTATGATATCACTTATCGAGGGAATGTAAAAATCGCTCCCCATGCACTGAATCCCCAAACAGAACAGAGTCACGCTTTTAGAAAACACACTTATGCCTGCTTCAGGGGAAAGGTGAGGTGGGGTGACGCATAAAACTCGAGTTTGAAATGAGCACAGATACCCTTCCGAAAACCGAATATGGAATGGACACGACCTACTCCTTGCTCAATCAACTGGACTCACCAGACCCTGTTCATCGCACAAGTATCTATCCGACTAGTAAGCATCTTAAAAGCTAAGTCTTGATATCTCTGTGTAAGTGCATCAAGTGTGTGTAAAGCGGCCTAAAACCAGCAGGGAAAATCAGCTCAGACCCATTCTGAGGATACATTTCCAACATAAAGAAGAAACAAGCAGGGCAAAACAGAGAGAAATTCTTCCAAAATGCGTTCAGGGACTGGCATGCAACCAGGATTGACCACATCTACAGCCCCAGCGGCAGAAGACATAAGGCTGGACACTCTTGGGGCTGAGACGATTGGTGAGGTTGGGAAAGCAAATGCAGACCCTTGAAAGGAATCCTGCGTGCTCCCCATTCCATGGGTCCCAACTCTCCAGGTTCAACGCAATCTTCCGACAGCGAAAGCACTCATTGGAAACCCAGCGGATGCTACACCGTGGGATCGGGAAAGCTTTCTGAAACTCACCTCAGTTTTCATCTCCTGGTGCTCGTGTTCTCCATTCAGGCCCCCTTACTAACAATCTCCCCACTTGGAGACTCGGCGCCTTTCCATGCCTCTTTCGTACCGTCTGCAATTTGTCCGCAGGATGAACTGCAAGAGGGGGAACCAATGAGAGACTCGCTGGAGGTGTTTGGTCGGGCACATGTCACTCTCATTTCCCATCACGAAGAAGAATTCACCAGCGGTTCAGCCTGCCACCCCGGATCGACAATAGGGCGTGAAGCCATCCAGCCGTGTTGCGTCCCACTCACAAAAAAGCGACTTGGGAAATGGAGCTCAGGGGCACTGCACTTCCCAAACCTGCAGAGTTCTAAACGATAACTATCGCCCCAAAATATATTGAGGTCAGGCTACGAAGAGGCGCTGAACGCAAGGCAGAACTGCAGGAAACGGATGTCAACGGGTACATCGGAATGGCCCCGATAGCACATGAAAAGCGCCAGAACGTGGACAATGATGCGGTTGGCCAAAAAGGGCGTATGCGTTTTTTCCTGAATATATTCAGGAAAAAACGCATACGCCCTTTTTGGCCAACCAAGCAACCTGGGAGAGCAAATCAGCACTACAAAGAAATCTCTCGCCCCCCCCCCCCCCCCCGGGGCAAAAGGGCCAGGCGAAAAAAGTCTAAAAACCAGAAAGGCAGGACAGCCCACGGAGTCAAGGGAGCCTTGTTAAGCTGATGGGCGGGATGTCAATGGCCAACAGCCAATCTTCACAAGTGTATCCTCTTTCCCAAACCATGGAAAACACAGAACCACAGAGCATAGGGCACTTCCACACATGGGCGTTGACCTTGGGAAAATCAAAAAATCAACCAGACACAGGGACCCCAAAGTTGAGGGCTGCTGTCTTGACAAGAACCTCCACTCCGGTACACGTTTCATATCCCAGGAAAGAGCCAAGTGGACACAGACGAGTGGACAAGTGGACAAAGACAAGTTGACAAGTGGACAAGTGGTGCTACGTAGGTCCAATGGAGTGTCACTCAGCCATGAAATCCACGTCATGAGGCTGGTAGCAGCATCCTGAGTGGATTTAGGTACGATCATCCTCAGTGAAATAAGTCCCACAAAAAAAGAAACTTATGATATCACTTATCGAGGGAATGTAAAAATCGCTCCCCATGCACTGAATCCCCAAATAGAACAGAGTCACGCTTTTAGAAAACACACTTATGCCTGCTTCAGGGGAAAGGTGAGGTGGGGTGACGCATAAAACTCGAGTTTGAAATGAGCACAGATACCCTTCCGAAAACCGAATATGGAATGGACACGACCTACTCCTTGCTCAATCAACTGGACTCACCAGACCCTGTTCATCGCACAAGTATCTATCCGACTAGTAAGCATCTTAAAAGCTAAGTCTTGATATCTCTGTGTAAGTGCATCAAGTGTGTGTAAAGCGGCCTAAAACCAGCAGGGAAAATCAGCTCAGACCCATTCTGAGGATACATTTCCAACATAAAGAAGAAACAAGCAGGGCAAAACAGAGAGAAATTCTTCCAAAATGCGTTCAGGGACTGGCATGCAACCAGGATTGACCACATCTACAGCCCCAGCGGCAGAAGACATAAGGCTGGACACTCTTGGGGCTGAGACGATTGGTGAGGTTGGGAAAGCAAATGCAGACCCTTGAAAGGAATCCTGCGTGCTCCCCATTCCATGGGTCCCAACTCTCCAGGTTCAACGCAATCTTCCGACAGCGAAAGCACTCATTGGAAACCCAGCGGATGCTACACCGTGGGATCGGGAAAGCTTTCTGAAACTCACCTCAGTTTTCATCTCCTGGTGCTCGTGTTCTCCATTCAGGCCCCCTTACTAACAATCTCCCCACTTGGAGACTCGGCGCCTTTCCATGCCTCTTTCGTACCGTCTGCAATTTGTCCGCAGGATGAACTGCAAGAGGGGGAACCAATGAGAGACTCGCTGGAGGTGTTTGGTCGGGCACATGTCACTCTCATTTCCCATCACGAAGAAGAATTCACCAGCGTTTCAGCCTGCCACCCCGGATCGACAGTAGGGCGTGAAGCCATCCAGCCGTGTTGCGTCCAACTCACAAAAAAGCGACTTGGGAAATGGAGCTCAGGGGCACTGCACTTCCCAAACCTGCAGAGTTCTAAACGATAACTATCGCCCCAAAATATATTGAGGTCAGGCTACGAAGAGGCGCTGAACGCAAGGCAGAACTGCAGGAAACGGATGTCAACGGGTACATCGGAATGGCCCCGATAGCACATGAAAAGCGCCAGAACGTGGACAATGATGCGGTTGGCCAAAAAGGGCGTATGCGTTTTTTCCTGAATATATTCAGGAAAAAACGCATACGCCCTTTTTGGCCAACCAAGCAACCTGGGAGAGCAAATCAGCACTACAAAGAAATCTCTCGCCCCCCCCGGGGCAAAAGGGCCAGGCGAAAAAAGTCTAAAAACCAGAAAGTCAGGACAGGCCACGGAGTCAAGGGAGCCTTGTTAAGCTGATGGGCGGGATGTCAATGGCCAACAGCCAATCTTCACAAGTGTATCCTCTTTCCCAAACCATGGAAAACACAGAACCACAGAGCATAGGGCACTTCCACACATGGGCGTTGACCTTGGGAAAATGAAAAAATCAACCAGACACAGGGACCCCAAAGTTGAGGGCTGCTGTCTTGACAAGAACCTCCACTCCGGTACACGTTTCATATCCCAGGAAAGAGCCAAGTGGACAAAGACGAGTGGACAAGTGGACAAAGACAAGTGGACAAGTGGACAAGTGGTGCTACGTAGGTCCAATGGAGTGTCACTCAGCCATGAAATCCACGTCATGAGGCTGGTAGCAGCATCCTGAGTGGATTTAGGTACGATCATCCTCAGTGAAATAAGTCCCACAAAAAAAGAAACTTATGATATCACTTATCGAGGGAATGTAAAAATCGCTCCCCATGCACTGAATCCCCAAACAGAACAGAGTCACGCTTTTAGAAAACACACTTATGCCTGCTTCAGGGGAAAGGTGAGGTGGGGTGACGCATAAAACTCGAGTTTGAAATGAGCACAGATACCCTTCCGAAAACCGAATATGGAATGGACACGACCTACTCCTTGCTCAATCAACTGGACTCACCAGACCCTGTTCATCGCACAAGTATCTATCCGACTAGTAAGCATCTTAAAAGCTAAGTCTTGATATCTCTGTGTAAGTGCATCAAGTGTGTGTAAAGCGGCCTAAAACCAGCAGGGAAAATCAGCTCAGACCCATTCTGAGGATACATTTCCAACATAAAGAAGAAACAAGCAGGGCAAAACAGAGAGAAATTCTTCCAAAATGCGTTCAGGGACTGGCATGCAACCAGGATTGACCACATCTACAGCCCCAGCGGCAGCAGACATAAGGCTGGACACTCTTGGGGCTGAGACGATTGGTGAGGTTGGGAAAGCAAATGCAGACCCTTGAAAGGAATCCTGCGTGCTCCCCATTCCATGGGTCCCAACTCTCCAGGTTCAACGCAATCTTCCGACAGCGAAAGCACTCATTGGAAACCCAGCGGATGCTACACCGTGGGATCGGGAAAGCTTTCTGAAACTCACCTCAGTTTTCATCTCCTGGTGCTCGTGTTCTCCATTCAGGCCCCCTTACTAACAATCTCCCCACTTGGAGACTCGGCGCCTTTCCATGCCTCTTTCGTACCGTCTGCAATTTGTCCGCAGGATGAACTGCAAGAGGGGGAACCAATGAGAGACTCGCTGGAGGTGTTTGGTCGGGCACATGTCACTCTCATTTCCCATCACGAAGAAGAATTCACCAGCGGTTCAGCCTGCCACCCCGGATCGACAGTAGGGCGTGAAGCCATCCAGCCGTGTTGCGTCCCACTCACAAAAAAGCGACTTGGGAAATGGAGCTCAGGGGCACTGCACTTCCCAAACCTGCAGAGTTCTAAACGATAACTATCGCCCCAAAATATATTGAGGTCAGGCTACGAAGAGGCGCTGAACGCAAGGCAGAACTGCAGGAAACGGATGTCAACGGGTACATCGGAATGGCCCCGATAGCACATGAAAAGCGCCAGAACGTGGACAATGATGCGGTTGGCCAAAAAGGGCGTATGCGTTTTTTCCTGAATATATTCAGGAAAAAACGCATACGCCCTTTTTGGCCAAAGAAGCAACCTGGGAGAGCAAATCAGCACTACAAAGAAATCTCTCGCCCCCCCCCGGGGCAAAAGGGCCAGGCGAAAAAAGTCTAAAAACCAGAAAGGCAGGACAGGCCACGGAGTCAAGGGAGCCTTGTTAAGCTGATGGGCGGGATGTCAATGGCCAACAGCCAATCTTCACAAGTGTATCCTCTTTCCCAAACCATGTAAAACACAGAACCACAGAGCATAGGGCACTTCCACACATGGGCGTTGACCTTGGGAAAATGAAAAAATCAACCAGACACAGGGACCCCAAAGTTGAGGGCTGCTGTCTTGACAAGAACCTCCACTCCGGTACACGTATCATATCCCAGGAAAGAGCCAAGTGGACAAAGACGAGTGGACAAGTGGACAAAGACAAGTGGACAAGTGGACAAGTGGTGCTACGTAGGTCCAATGGAGTGTCACTCAGCCATGAAATCCACGTCATGAGGCTGGTAGCAGCATCCTGAGTGGATTTAGGTACGATCATCCTCAGTGAAATAAGTCCCACAAAAAAAGAAACTTATGATATCACTTATCGAGGGAATGTAAAAATCGCTCCCCATGCACTGAATCCCCAAACAGAACAGAGTCACGCTTTTAGAAAACACACTTATGCCTGCTTCAGGGGAAAGGTGAGGTGGGGTGACGCATAAAACTCGAGTTTGAAATGAGCACAGATACCCTTCCGAAAACCGAATATGGAATGGACACGACCTACTCCTTGCTCAATCAACTGGACTCACCAGACCCTGTTCATCGCACAAGTATCTATCCGACTAGTAAGCATCTTAAAAGCTAAGTCTTGATATCTCTGTGTAAGTGCATCAAGTGTGTGTAAAGCGGCCTAAAACCAGCAGGGAAAATCAGCTCAGACCCATTCTGAGGATACATTTCCAACATAAAGAAGAAACAAGCAGGGCAAAACAGAGAGAAATTCTTCCAAAATGCGTTCAGGGACTGGCATGCAACCAGGATTGACCACATCTACAGCCCCAGCGGCAGAAGACATAAGGCTGGACACTCTTGGGGCTGAGACGATTGGTGAGGTTGGGAAAGCAAATGCAGACCCTTGAAAGGAATCCTGCGTGCTCCCCATTCCATGGGTCCCAACTCTCCAGGTTCAACGCAATCTTCCGACAGCGAAAGCACTCATTGGAAACCCAGCGGATGCTACACCGTGGGATCGGGAAAGCTTTCTGAAACTCAAGTCAGTTTTCATCTCCTGGTGCTCGTGTTCTCCATTCAGGCCCCCTTACTAACAATCTCCCCACTTGGAGACTCGGCGCCTTTCCATGCCTCTTTCGTACCGTCTGCAATTTGTCCGCAGGATGAACTGCAAGAGGGGGAACCAATGAGAGACTCGCTGGAGGTGTTTGGTCGGGCACATGTCACTCTCATTTCCCATCACGAAGAAGAATTCACCAGCGGTTCAGCCTGCCACCCCGGATCGACAGTAGGGCGTGAAGCCATCCAGCCGTGTTGCGTCCCACTCACAAAAAAGCGACTTGGGAAATGGAGCTCAGGGGCACTGCACTTCCCAAACCTGCAGAGTTCTAAACGGTAACTATCGCCCCAAAATATATTGAGGTCAGGCTACGAAGAGGCGCTGAACGCAAGGCAGAACTGCAGGAAACGGATGTCAACGGGTACATCGGAATGGCCCCGATAGCACATGAAAAGCGCCAGAACGTGGACAATGATGCGGTTGGCCAAAAAGGGCGTATGCGTTTTTTCCTGAATATATTCAGGAAAAAACGCATACGCCCTTTTTGGCCAAAGAAGCAACCTGGGAGAGCAAATCAGCACTACAAAGAAATCTCTCGCCCCCCCCCGGGGCAAAAGGGCCAGGCGAAAAAAGTCTAAAAACCAGAAAGGCAGGACAGGCCACGGAGTCAAGGGAGCCTTGTTAAGCTGATGGGCGGGATGTCAATGGCCAACAGCCAATCTTCACAAGTGTATCCTCTTTCCCAAACCATGTAAAACACAGAACCACAGAGCATAGGGCACTTCCACACATGGGCGTTGACCTTGGGAAAATGAAAAAATCAACCAGACACAGGGACCCCAAAGTTGAGGGCTGCTGTCTTGACAAGAACCTCCACTCCGGTACACGTATCATATCCCAGGAAAGAGCCAAGTGGACAAAGACGAGTGGACAAGTGGACAAAGACAAGTGGACAAGTGGACAAGTGGTGCTACGTAGGTCCAATGGAGTGTCACTCAGCCATGAAATCCACGTCATGAGGCTGGTAGCAGCATCCTGAGTGGATTTAGGTACGATCATCCTCAGTGAAATAAGTCCCACAAAAAAAGAAACTTATGATATCACTTATCGAGGGAATGTAAAAATCGCTCCCCATGCACTGAATCCCCAAACAGAACAGAGTCACGCTTTTAGAAAACACACTTATGCCTGCTTCAGGGGAAAGGTGAGGTGGGGTGACGCATAAAACTCGAGTTTGAAATGAGCACAGATACCCTTCCGAAAACCGAATATGGAATGGACACGACCTACTCCTTGCTCAATCAACTGGACTCACCAGACCCTGTTCATCGCACAAGTATCTATCCGACTAGTAAGCATCTTAAAAGCTAAGTCTTGATATCTCTGTGTAAGTGCATCAAGTGTGTGTAAAGCGGCCTAAAACCAGCAGGGAAAATCAGCTCAGACCCATTCTGAGGATACATTTCCAACATAAAGAAGAAACAAGCAGGGCAAAACAGAGAGAAATTCTTCCAAAATGCGTTCAGGGACTGGCATGCAACCAGGATTGACCACATCTACAGCCCCAGCGGCAGAAGACATAAGGCTGGACACTCTTGGGGCTGAGACGATTGGTGAGGTTGGGAAAGCAAATGCAGACCCTTGAAAGGAATCCTGCGTGCTCCCCATTCCATGGGTCCCAACTCTCCAGGTTCAACGCAATCTTCCGACAGCGAAAGCACTCATTGGAAACCCAGCGGATGCTACACCGTGGGATCGGGAAAGCTTTCTGAAACTCAAGTCAGTTTTCATCTCCTGGTGCTCGTGTTCTCCATTCAGGCCCCCTTACTAACAATCTCCCCACTTGGAGACTCGGCGCCTTTCCATGCCTCTTTCGTACCGTCTGCAATTTGTCCGCAGGATGAACTGCAAGAGGGGGAACCAATGAGAGACTCGCTGGAGGTGTTTGGTCGGGCACATGTCACTCTCATTTCCCATCACGAAGAAGAATTCACCAGCGGTTCAGCCTGCCACCCCGGATCGACAGTAGGGCGTGAAGCCATCCAGCCGTGTTGCGTCCCACTCACAAAAAAGCGACTTGGGAAATGGAGCTCAGGGGCACTGCACTTCCCAAACCTGCAGAGTTCTAAACGGTAACTATCGCCCCAAAATATATTGAGGTCAGGCTACGAAGAGGCGCTGAACGCAAGGCAGAACTGCAGGAAACGGATGTCAACGGGTACATCGGAATGGCCCCGATAGCACATGAAAAGCGCCAGAACGTGGACAATGATGCGGTTGGCCAAAAAGGGCGTATGCGTTTTTTCCTGAATATATTCAGGAAAAAACGCATACGCCCTTTTTGGCCAACCAAGCAACCTGGGAGATCAAATCAGCACTACAATGAAATCTCTCGCCCCCCCCCCACCGGGGCAAAAGGGCCAGGCGAAAAAAGTCTAAAAACCAGAAAGGCAGGACAGCCCACGGAGTCAAGGGAGCCTTGTTAAGCTGATGGGCGGGATGTCAATGGCCAACAGCCAATCTTCACAAGTGTATCCTCTTTCCCAAACCATGTAAAACACAGAACCACAGAGCATAGGGCACTTCCACACATGGGCGTTGACCTTGGGAAAATGAAAAAATCAACCAGACACAGGGACCCCAAAGTTGAGGGCTGCTGTCTTGACAAGAACCTCCACTCCGGTACACGTTTCATATCCCAGGAAAGAGCCAAGTGGACAAAGACGAGTGGACAAGTGGACAAAGACAAGTGGACAAGTGGACAAGTGGTGCTACGTAGGTCCAATGGAGTGTCACTCAGCCATGAAATCCACGTCATGAGGCTGGTAGCAGCATCCTGAGTGGATTTAGGTACGATCATCCTCAGTGAAATAAGTCCCACAAAAAAAGAAACTTATGATATCACTTATCGAGGGAATGTAAAAATCGCTCCCCATGCACTGAATCCCCAAACAGAACAGAGTCACGCTTTTAGAAAACACACTTATGCCTGCTTCAGGGGAAAGGTGAGGTGGGGTGACGCATAAAACTCGAGTTTGAAATGAGCACAGATACCCTTCCGAAAACCGAATATGGAATGGACACGACCTACTCCTTGCTCAATCAACTGGACTCACCAGACCCTGTTCATCGCACAAGTATCTATCCGACTAGTAAGCATCTTAAAAGCTAAGTCTTGATATCTCTGTGTAAGTGCATCAAGTGTGTGTAAAGCGGCCTAAAACCAGCAGGGAAAATCAGCTCAGACCCATTCTGAGGATACATTTCCAACATAAAGAAGAAACAAGCAGGGCAAAACAGAGAGAAATTCTTCCAAAATGCGTTCAGGGACTGGCATGCAACCAGGATTGACCACATCTACAGCCCCAGCGGCAGAAGACATAAGGCTGGACACTCTTGGGGCTGAGACGATTGGTGAGGTTGGGAAAGCAAATGCAGACCCTTGAAAGGAATCCTGCGTGCTCCCCATTCCATGGGTCCCAACTCTCCAGGTTCAACGCAATCTTCCGACAGCGAAAGCACTCATTGGAAACCCAGCGGTTGCTACACCGTGGGATCGGGAAAGCTTTCTGAAACTCACCTCAGTTTTCATCTCCTGGTGCTCGTGTTCTCCATTCAGGCCCCCTTACTAACAATCTCCCCACTTGGAGACTCGGCGCCTTTCCATGCCTCTTTCGTACCGTCTGCAATTTGTCCGCAGGATGAACTGCAAGAGGGGGAACCAATGAGAGACTCGCTGGAGGTGTTTGGTCGGGCACATGTCACTCTCATTTCCCATCACGAAGAAGAATTCACCAGCGGTTCAGCCTCCCACCCCGGATCGACAATAGGGCGTGAAGCCATCCAGCCGTGTTGCGTCCCACTCACAAAAAAGCGACTTGGGAAATGGAGCTCAGGGGCACTGCACTTCCCAAACCTGCAGAGTTCTAAACGATAACTATCGCCCCAAAATATATTGAGGTCAGGCTACGAAGAGGCGCTGAACGCAAGGCAGAACTGCAGGAAACGGATGTCAACGGGTACATCGGAATGGCCCCGATAGCACATGAAAAGCGCCAGAACGTGGACAATGATGCGGTTGGCCAAAAGGGGCGTATGCGTTTTTTCCTGAATATATTCAGGAAAAAACGCATACGCCCTTTTTGGCCAACCAAGCAACCTGGGAGAGCAAATCAGCACTACAAAGAAATCTCTCGCCCCCCCCCGGGGCAAAAGGGCCAGGCGAAAAAAGTCTAAAAACCAGAAAGGCAGGACAGGCCACGGAGTCAAGGGAGCCTTGTTAAGCTGATGGGCGGGATGTCAATGGCCAACAGCCAATCTTCACAAGTGTATCCTCTTTCCCAAACCATGGAAAACACAGAACCACAGAGCATAGGGCACTTCCACACATGGGCGTTGACCTTGGGAAAATGAAAAAGTCAACCAGACACAGGGACCCCAAAGTTGAGGGCTGCTGTCTTGACAAGAACCTCCACTCCGGTACACGTTTCATATCCCAGGAAAGAGCCAAGTGGACAAAGACGAGTGGACAAGTGGACAAAGACAAGTGGACAAGTGGACAAGTGGTGCTACGTAGGTCCAATGGAGTGTCACTCAGCCATGAAATCCACGTCATGAGGCTGGTAGCAGCATCCTGAGTGGATTTAGGTACGATCATCCTCAGTGAAATAAGTCCCACAAAAAAAGAAACTTATGATATCACTTATCGAGGGAATGTAAAAATCGCTCCCCATGCACTGAATCCCCAAACAGAACAGAGTCACGCTTTTAGAAAACACACTTATGCCTGCTTCAGGGGAAAGGTGAGGTGGGGTGACGCATAAAACTCGAGTTTGAAATGAGCACAGATACCCTTCCGAAAACCGAATATGGAATGGACACGACCTACTCCTTGCTCAATCAACTGGACTCACCAGACCCTGTTCATCGCACAAGTATCTATCCGACTAGTAAGCATCTTAAAAGCTAAGTCTTGATATCTCTGTGTAAGTGCATCAAGTGTGTGTAAAGCGGCCTAAAACCAGCAGGGAAAATCAGCTCAGACCCATTCTGAGGATACATTTCCAACATAAAGAAGAAACAAGCAGGGCAAAACAGAGAGAAATTCTTCCAAAATGCGTTCAGGGACTGGCATGCAACCAGGATTGACCACATCTACAGCCCCAGCGGCAGAAGACATAAGGCTGGACACTCTTGGGGCTGAGACGATTGGTGAGGTTGGGAAAGCAAATGCAGACCCTTGAAAGGAATCCTGCGTGCTCCCCATTCCATGGGTCCCAACTCTCCAGGTTCAACGCAATCTTCCGACAGCGAAAGCACTCATTGGAAACCCAGCGGTTGCTACACCGTGGGATCGGGAAAGCTTTCTGAAACTCACCTCAGTTTTCATCTCCTGGTGCTCGTGTTCTCCATTCAGGCCCCCTTACTAACAATCTCCCCACTTGGAGACTCGGCGCCTTTCCATGCCTCTTTCGTACCGTCTGCAATTTGTCCGCAGGATGAACTGCAAGAGGGGGAACCAATGAGAGACTCGCTGGAGGTGTTTGGTCGGGCACATGTCACTCTCATTTCCCATCACGAAGAAGAATTCACCAGCGGTTCAGCCTGCCACCCCGGATCGACAATAGGGCGTGAAGCCATCCAGCCGTGTTGCGTCCCACTCACAAAAAAGCGACTTGGGAAATGGAGCTCAGGGGCACTGCACTTCCCAAACCTGCAGAGTTCTAAACGATAACTATCGCCCCAAAATATATTGAGGTCAGGCTACGAAGAGGCGCTGAACGCAAGGCAGAACTGCAGGAAACGGATGTCAACGGGTACATCGGAATGGCCCCGATAGCACATGAAAAGCGCCAGAACGTGGACAATGATGCGGTTGGCCAAAAAGGGCGTATGCGTTTTTTCCTGAATATATTCAGGAAAAAACGCATACGCCCTTTTTGGCCAACCAAGCAACCTGGGAGAGCAAATCAGCACTACAAAGAAATCTCTCGCCCCCCCCCCCCGGGGCAAAAGGGCCAGGCGAAAAAAGTCTAAAAACCAGAAAGGCAGGACAGGCCACGGAGTCAAGGGAGCCTTGTTAAGCTGATGGGCGGGATGTCAATGGCCAACAGCCAATCTTCACAAGTGTATCCTCTTTCCCAAACCATGTAAAACACAGAACCACAGAGCATAGGGCACTTCCACACATGGGCGTTGACCTTGGGAAAATGAAAAAATCAACCAGACACAGGGACCCCAAAGTTGAGGGCTGCTGTCTTGACAAGAACCTCCACTCCGGTACACGTTTCATATCCCAGGAAAGAGCCAAGTGGACAAAGACGAGTGGACAAGTGGACAAAGACAAGTGGACAAGTGGACAAGTGGTGCTACGTAGGTCCAATGGAGTGTCACTCAGCCATGAAATCCACGTCATGAGGCTGGTAGCAGCATCCTGAGTGGATTTAGGTACGATCATCCTCAGTGAAATAAGTCCCACAAAAAAAGAAACTTATGATATCACTTATCGAGGGAATGTAAAAATCGCTCCCCATGCACTGAATCCCCAAACAGAACAGAGTCACGCTTTTAGAAAACACACTTATGCCTGCTTCAGGGGAAAGGTGAGGTGGGGTGACGCATAAAACTCGAGTTTGAAATGAGCACAGATACCCTTCCGAAAACCGAATATGGAATGGACACGACCTACTCCTTGCTCAATCAACTGGACTCACCAGACCCTGTTCATCGCACAAGTATCTATCCGACTAGTAAGCATCTTAAAAGCTAAGTCTTGATATCTCTGTGTAAGTGCATCAAGTGTGTGTAAAGCGGCCTAAAACCAGCAGGGAAAATCAGCTCAGACCCATTCTGAGGATACATTTCCAACATAAAGAAGAAACAAGCAGGGCAAAACAGAGAGAAATTCTTCCAAAATGCGTTCAGGGACTGGCATGCAACCAGGATTGACCACATCTACAGCCCCAGCGGCAGAAGACATAAGGCTGGACACTCTTGGGGCTGAGACGATTGGTGAGGTTGGGAAAGCAAATGCAGACCCTTGAAAGGAATCCTGCGTGCTCCCCATTCCATGGGTCCCAACTCTCCAGGTTCAACGCAATCTTCCGACAGCGAAAGCACTCATTGGAAACCCAGCGGATGCTACACCGTGGGATCGGGAAAGCTTTCTGAAACTCAAGTCAGTTTTCATCTCCTGGTGCTCGTGTTCTCCATTCAGGCCCCCTTACTAACAATCTCCCCACTTGGAGACTCGGCGCCTTTCCATGCCTCTTTCGTACCGTCTGCAATTTGTCCGCAGGATGAACTGCAAGAGGGGGAACCAATGAGAGACTCGCTGGAGGTGTTTGGTCGGGCACATGTCACTCTCATTTCCCATCACGAAGAAGAATTCACCAGCGGTTCAGCCTGCCACCCCGGATCGACAGTAGGGCGTGAAGCCATCCAGCCGTGTTGCGTCCCACTCACAAAAAAGCGACTTGGGAAATGGAGCTCAGGGGCACTGCACTTCCCAAACCTGCAGAGTTCTAAACGGTAACTATCGCCCCAAAATATATTGAGGTCAGGCTACGAAGAGGCGCTGAACGCAAGGCAGAACTGCAGGAAACGGATGTCAACGGGTACATCGGAATGGCCCCGATAGCACATGAAAAGCGCCAGAACGTGGACAATGATGCGGTTGGCCAAAAAGGGCGTATGCGTTTTTTCCTGAATATATTCAGGAAAAAACGCATACGCCCTTTTTGGCCAAAGAAGCAACCTGGGAGAGCAAATCAGCACTACAAAGAAATCTCTCGCCCCCCCCCGGGGCAAAAGGGCCAGGCGAAAAAAGTCTAAAAACCAGAAAGGCAGGACAGGCCACGGAGTCAAGGGAGCCTTGTTAAGCTGATGGGCGGGATGTCAATGGCCAACAGCCAATCTTCACAAGTGTATCCTCTTTCCCAAACCATGTAAAACACAGAACCACAGAGCATAGGGCACTTCCACACATGGGCGTTGACCTTGGGAAAATGAAAAAATCAACCAGACACAGGGACCCCAAAGTTGAGGGCTGCTGTCTTGACAAGAACCTCCACTCCGGTACACGTATCATATCCCAGGAAAGAGCCAAGTGGACAAAGACGAGTGGACAAGTGGACAAAGACAAGTGGACAAGTGGACAAGTGGTGCTACGTAGGTCCAATGGAGTGTCACTCAGCCATGAAATCCACGTCATGAGGCTGGTAGCAGCATCCTGAGTGGATTTAGGTACGATCATCCTCAGTGAAATAAGTCCCACAAAAAAAGAAACTTATGATATCACTTATCGAGGGAATGTAAAAATCGCTCCCCATGCACTGAATCCCCAAACAGAACAGAGTCACGCTTTTAGAAAACACACTTATGCCTGCTTCAGGGGAAAGGTGAGGTGGGGTGACGCATAAAACTCGAGTTTGAAATGAGCACAGATACCCTTCCGAAAACCGAATATGGAATGGACACGACCTACTCCTTGCTCAATCAACTGGACTCACCAGACCCTGTTCATCGCACAAGTATCTATCCGACTAGTAAGCATCTTAAAAGCTAAGTCTTGATATCTCTGTGTAAGTGCATCAAGTGTGTGTAAAGCGGCCTAAAACCAGCAGGGAAAATCAGCTCAGACCCATTCTGAGGATACATTTCCAACATAAAGAAGAAACAAGCAGGGCAAAACAGAGAGAAATTCTTCCAAAATGCGTTCAGGGACTGGCATGCAACCAGGATTGACCACATCTACAGCCCCAGCGGCAGAAGACATAAGGCTGGACACTCTTGGGGCTGAGACGATTGGTGAGGTTGGGAAAGCAAATGCAGACCCTTGAAAGGAATCCTGCGTGCTCCCCATTCCATGGGTCCCAACTCTCCAGGTTCAACGCAATCTTCCGACAGCGAAAGCACTCATTGGAAACCCAGCGGATGCTACACCGTGGGATCGGGAAAGCTTTCTGAAACTCAAGTCAGTTTTCATCTCCTGGTGCTCGTGTTCTCCATTCAGGCCCCCTTACTAACAATCTCCCCACTTGGAGACTCGGCGCCTTTCCATGCCTCTTTCGTACCGTCTGCAATTTGTCCGCAGGATGAACTGCAAGAGGGGGAACCAATGAGAGACTCGCTGGAGGTGTTTGGTCGGGCACATGTCACTCTCATTTCCCATCACGAAGAAGAATTCACCAGCGGTTCAGCCTGCCACCCCGGATCGACAGTAGGGCGTGAAGCCATCCAGCCGTGTTGCGTCCCACTCACAAAAAAGCGACTTGGGAAATGGAGCTCAGGGGCACTGCACTTCCCAAACCTGCAGAGTTCTAAACGGTAACTATCGCCCCAAAATATATTGAGGTCAGGCTACGAAGAGGCGCTGAACGCAAGGCAGAACTGCAGGAAACGGATGTCAACGGGTACATCGGAATGGCCCCGATAGCACATGAAAAGCGCCAGAACGTGGACAATGATGCGGTTGGCCAAAAAGGGCGTATGCGTTTTTTCCTGAATATATTCAGGAAAAAACGCATACGCCCTTTTTGGCCAACCAAGCAACCTGGGAGATCAAATCAGCACTACAATGAAATCTCTCGCCCCCCCCCCACCGGGGCAAAAGGGCCAGGCGAAAAAAGTCTAAAAACCAGAAAGGCAGGACAGCCCACGGAGTCAAGGGAGCCTTGTTAAGCTGATGGGCGGGATGTCAATGGCCAACAGCCAATCTTCACAAGTGTATCCTCTTTCCCAAACCATGTAAAACACAGAACCACAGAGCATAGGGCACTTCCACACATGGGCGTTGACCTTGGGAAAATGAAAAAATCAACCAGACACAGGGACCCCAAAGTTGAGGGCTGCTGTCTTGACAAGAACCTCCACTCCGGTACACGTTTCATATCCCAGGAAAGAGCCAAGTGGACAAAGACGAGTGGACAAGTGGACAAAGACAAGTGGACAAGTGGACAAGTGGTGCTACGTAGGTCCAATGGAGTGTCACTCAGCCATGAAATCCACGTCATGAGGCTGGTAGCAGCATCCTGAGTGGATTTAGGTACGATCATCCTCAGTGAAATAAGTCCCACAAAAAAAGAAACTTATGATATCACTTATCGAGGGAATGTAAAAATCGCTCCCCATGCACTGAATCCCCAAACAGAACAGAGTCACGCTTTTAGAAAACACACTTATGCCTGCTTCAGGGGAAAGGTGAGGTGGGGTGACGCATAAAACTCGAGTTTGAAATGAGCACAGATACCCTTCCGAAAACCGAATATGGAATGGACACGACCTACTCCTTGCTCAATCAACTGGACTCACCAGACCCTGTTCATCGCACAAGTATCTATCCGACTAGTAAGCATCTTAAAAGCTAAGTCTTGATATCTCTGTGTAAGTGCATCAAGTGTGTGTAAAGCGGCCTAAAACCAGCAGGGAAAATCAGCTCAGACCCATTCTGAGGATACATTTCCAACATAAAGAAGAAACAAGCAGGGCAAAACAGAGAGAAATTCTTCCAAAATGCGTTCAGGGACTGGCATGCAACCAGGATTGACCACATCTACAGCCCCAGCGGCAGAAGACATAAGGCTGGACACTCTTGGGGCTGAGACGATTGGTGAGGTTGGGAAAGCAAATGCAGACCCTTGAAAGGAATCCTGCGTGCTCCCCATTCCATGGGTCCCAACTCTCCAGGTTCAACGCAATCTTCCGACAGCGAAAGCACTCATTGGAAACCCAGCGGTTGCTACACCGTGGGATCGGGAAAGCTTTCTGAAACTCACCTCAGTTTTCATCTCCTGGTGCTCGTGTTCTCCATTCAGGCCCCCTTACTAACAATCTCCCCACTTGGAGACTCGGCGCCTTTCCATGCCTCTTTCGTACCGTCTGCAATTTGTCCGCAGGATGAACTGCAAGAGGGGGAACCAATGAGAGACTCGCTGGAGGTGTTTGGTCGGGCACATGTCACTCTCATTTCCCATCACGAAGAAGAATTCACCAGCGGTTCAGCCTCCCACCCCGGATCGACAATAGGGCGTGAAGCCATCCAGCCGTGTTGCGTCCCACTCACAAAAAAGCGACTTGGGAAATGGAGCTCAGGGGCACTGCACTTCCCAAACCTGCAGAGTTCTAAACGATAACTATCGCCCCAAAATATATTGAGGTCAGGCTACGAAGAGGCGCTGAACGCAAGGCAGAACTGCAGGAAACGGATGTCAACGGGTACATCGGAATGGCCCCGATAGCACATGAAAAGCGCCAGAACGTGGACAATGATGCGGTTGGCCAAAAGGGGCGTATGCGTTTTTTCCTGAATATATTCAGGAAAAAACGCATACGCCCTTTTTGGCCAACCAAGCAACCTGGGAGAGCAAATCAGCACTACAAAGAAATCTCTCGCCCCCCCCCGGGGCAAAAGGGCCAGGCGAAAAAAGTCTAAAAACCAGAAAGGCAGGACAGGCCACGGAGTCAAGGGAGCCTTGTTAAGCTGATGGGCGGGATGTCAATGGCCAACAGCCAATCTTCACAAGTGTATCCTCTTTCCCAAACCATGGAAAACACAGAACCACAGAGCATAGGGCACTTCCACACATGGGCGTTGACCTTGGGAAAATGAAAAAGTCAACCAGACACAGGGACCCCAAAGTTGAGGGCTGCTGTCTTGACAAGAACCTCCACTCCGGTACACGTTTCATATCCCAGGAAAGAGCCAAGTGGACAAAGACGAGTGGACAAGTGGACAAAGACAAGTGGACAAGTGGACAAGTGGTGCTACGTAGGTCCAATGGAGTGTCACTCAGCCATGAAATCCACGTCATGAGGCTGGTAGCAGCATCCTGAGTGGATTTAGGTACGATCATCCTCAGTGAAATAAGTCCCACAAAAAAAGAAACTTATGATATCACTTATCGAGGGAATGTAAAAATCGCTCCCCATGCACTGAATCCCCAAACAGAACAGAGTCACGCTTTTAGAAAACACACTTATGCCTGCTTCAGGGGAAAGGTGAGGTGGGGTGACGCATAAAACTCGAGTTTGAAATGAGCACAGATACCCTTCCGAAAACCGAATATGGAATGGACACGACCTACTCCTTGCTCAATCAACTGGACTCACCAGACCCTGTTCATCGCACAAGTATCTATCCGACTAGTAAGCATCTTAAAAGCTAAGTCTTGATATCTCTGTGTAAGTGCATCAAGTGTGTGTAAAGCGGCCTAAAACCAGCAGGGAAAATCAGCTCAGACCCATTCTGAGGATACATTTCCAACATAAAGAAGAAACAAGCAGGGCAAAACAGAGAGAAATTCTTCCAAAATGCGTTCAGGGACTGGCATGCAACCAGGATTGACCACATCTACAGCCCCAGCGGCAGAAGACATAAGGCTGGACACTCTTGGGGCTGAGACGATTGGTGAGGTTGGGAAAGCAAATGCAGACCCTTGAAAGGAATCCTGCGTGCTCCCCATTCCATGGGTCCCAACTCTCCAGGTTCAACGCAATCTTCCGACAGCGAAAGCACTCATTGGAAACCCAGCGGTTGCTACACCGTGGGATCGGGAAAGCTTTCTGAAACTCACCTCAGTTTTCATCTCCTGGTGCTCGTGTTCTCCATTCAGGCCCCCTTACTAACAATCTCCCCACTTGGAGACTCGGCGCCTTTCCATGCCTCTTTCGTACCGTCTGCAATTTGTCCGCAGGATGAACTGCAAGAGGGGGAACCAATGAGAGACTCGCTGGAGGTGTTTGGTCGGGCACATGTCACTCTCATTTCCCATCACGAAGAAGAATTCACCAGCGGTTCAGCCTGCCACCCCGGATCGACAATAGGGCGTGAAGCCATCCAGCCGTGTTGCGTCCCACTCACAAAAAAGCGACTTGGGAAATGGAGCTCAGGGGCACTGCACTTCCCAAACCTGCAGAGTTCTAAACGATAACTATCGCCCCAAAATATATTGAGGTCAGGCTACGAAGAGGCGCTGAACGCAAGGCAGAACTGCAGGAAACGGATGTCAACGGGTACATCGGAATGGCCCCGATAGCACATGAAAAGCGCCAGAACGTGGACAATGATGCGGTTGGCCAAAAAGGGCGTATGCGTTTTTTCCTGAATATATTCAGGAAAAAACGCATACGCCCTTTTTGGCCAACCAAGCAACCTGGGAGAGCAAATCAGCACTACAAAGAAATCTCTCGCCCCCCCCCCCCGGGGCAAAAGGGCCAGGCGAAAAAAGTCTAAAAACCAGAAAGGCAGGACAGCCCACGGAGTCAAGGGAGCCTTGTTAAGCTGATGGGCGGGATGTCAATGGCCAACAGCCAATCTTCACAAGTGTATCCTCTTTCCCAAACCATGTAAAACACAGAACCACAGAGCATAGGGCACTTCCACACATGGGCGTTGACCTTGGGAAAATGAAAAAATCAACCAGACACAGGGACCCCAAAGTTGAGGGCTGCTGTCTTGACAAGAACCTCCACTCCGGTACACGTTTCATATCCCAGGAAAGAGCCAAGTGGACAAAGACGAGTGGACAAGTGGACAAAGACAAGTGGACAAGTGGACAAGTGGTGCTACGTAGGTCCAATGGAGTGTCACTCAGCCATGAAATCCACGTCATGAGGCTGGTAGCAGCATCCTGAGTGGATTTAGGTACGATCATCCTCAGTGAAATAAGTCCCACAAAAAAAGAAACTTATGATATCACTTATCGAGGGAATGTAAAAATCGCTCCCCATGCACTGAATCCCCAAACAGAACAGAGTCACGCTTTTAGAAAACACACTTATGCCTGCTTCAGGGGAAAGGTGAGGTGGGGTGACGCATAAAACTCGAGTTTGAAATGAGCACAGATACCCTTCCGAAAACCGAATATGGAATGGACACGACCTACTCCTTGCTCAATCAACTGGACTCACCAGACCCTGTTCATCGCACAAGTATCTATCCGACTAGTAAGCATCTTAAAAGCTAAGTCTTGATATCTCTGTGTAAGTGCATCAAGTGTGTGTAAAGCGGCCTAAAACCAGCAGGGAAAATCAGCTCAGACCCATTCTGAGGATACATTTCCAACATAAAGAAGAAACAAGCAGGGCAAAACAGAGAGAAATTCTTCCAAAATGCGTTCAGGGACTGGCATGCAACCAGGATTGACCACATCTACAGCCCCAGCGGCAGAAGACATAAGGCTGGACACTCTTGGGGCTGAGACGATTGGTGAGGTTGGGAAAGCAAATGCAGACCCTTGAAAGGAATCCTGCGTGCTCCCCATTCCATGGGTCCCAACTCTCCAGGTTCAACGCAATCTTCCGACAGCGAAAGCACTCATTGGAAACCCAGCGGTTGCTACACCGTGGGATCGGGAAAGCTTTCTGAAACTCACCTCAGTTTTCATCTCCTGGTGCTCGTGTTCTCCATTCAGGCCCCCTTACTAACAATCTCCCCACTTGGAGACTCGGCGCCTTTCCATGCCTCTTTCGTACCGTCTGCAATTTGTCCGCAGGATGAACTGCAAGAGGGGGAACCAATGAGAGACTCGCTGGAGGTGTTTGGTCGGGCACATGTCACTCTCATTTCCCATCACGAAGAAGAATTCACCAGCGGTTCAGCCTGCCACCCCGGATCGACAATAGGGCGTGAAGCCATCCAGCCGTGTTGCGTCCCACTCACAAAAAAGCGACTTGGGAAATGGAGCTCAGGGGCACTGCACTTCCCAAACCTGCAGAGTTCTAAACGATAACTATCGCCCCAAAATATATTGAGGTCAGGCTACGAAGAGGCGCTGAACGCAAGGCAGAACTGCAGGAAACGGATGTCAACGGGTACATCGGAATGGCCCCGATAGCACATGAAAAGCGCCAGAACGTGGACAATGATGCGGTTGGCCAAAAGGGGCGTATGCGTTTTTTCCTGAATATATTCAGGAAAAAACGCATACGCCCTTTTTGGCCAACCAAGCAACCTGGGAGAGCAAATCAGCACTACAAAGAAATCTCTCGCCCCCCCCCGGGGCAAAAGGGCCAGGCGAAAAAAGTCTAAAAACCAGAAAGGCAGGACAGCCCACGGAGTCAAGCGAGCCTTGTTAAGCTGATGGGCGGGATGTCAATGGCCAACAGCCAATCTTCACAAGTGTATCCTCTTTCCCAAACCATGTAAAACACAGAACCACAGAGCATAGGGCACTTCCACACATGGGCGTTGACCTTGGGAAAATGAAAAAATCAACCAGACACAGGGACCCCAAAGTTGAGGGCTGCTGTCTTGACAAGAACCTCCACTCCGGTACACGTTTCATATCCCAGGAAAGAGCCAAGTGGACAAAGACGAGTGGACAAGTGGACAAAGACAAGTGGACAAGTGGACAAGTGGTGCTACGTAGGTCCAATGGAGTGTCACTCAGCCATGAAATCCACGTCATGAGGCTGGTAGCAGCATCCTGAGTGGATTTAGGTACGATCATCCTCAGTGAAATAAGTCCCACAAAAAAAGAAACTTATGATATCACTTATCGAGGGAATGTAAAAATCGCTCCCCATGCACTGAATCCCCAAACAGAACAGAGTCACGCTTTTAGAAAACACACTTATGCCTGCTTCAGGGGAAAGGTGAGGTGGGGTGACGCATAAAACTCGAGTTTGAAATGAGCACAGATACCCTTCCGAAAACCGAATATGGAATGGACACGACCTACTCCTTGCTCAATCAACTGGACTCACCAGACCCTGTTCATCGCACAAGTATCTATCCGACTAGTAAGCATCTTAAAAGCTAAGTCTTGATATCTCTGTGTAAGTGCATCAAGTGTGTGTAAAGCGGCCTAAAACCAGCAGGGAAAATCAGCTCAGACCCATTCTGAGGATACATTTCCAACATAAAGAAGAAACAAGCAGGGCAAAACAGAGAGAAATTCTTCCAAAATGCGTTCAGGGACTGGCATGCAACCAGGATTGACCACATCTACAGCCCCAGCGGCAGAAGACATAAGGCTGGACACTCTTGGGGCTGAGACGATTGGTGAGGTTGGGAAAGCAAATGCAGACCCTTGAAAGGAATCCTGCGTGCTCCCCATTCCATGGGTCCCAACTCTCCAGGTTCAACGCAATCTTCCGACAGCGAAAGCACTCATTGGAAACCCAGCGGTTGCTACACCGTGGGATCGGGAAAGCTTTCTGAAACTCACCTCAGTTTTCATCTCCTGGTGCTCGTGTTCTCCATTCAGGCCCCCTTACTAACAATCTCCCCACTTGGAGACTCGGCACCTTTCCATGCCTCTTTCGTACAGTCTGCAATTTGTCCGCAGGATGAACTGCAAGAGGGGGAACCAATGAGAGACTCGCTGGAGGTGTTTGGTCGGGCACATGTCACTCTCATTTCCCATCACGAAGAAGAATTCACCAGCGGTTCAGCCTCCCACCCCGGATCGACAATAGGGCGTGAAGCCATCCAGCCGTGTTGCGTCCCACTCACAAAAAAGCGACTTGGGAAATGGAGCTCAGGGGCACTGCACTTCCCAAACCTGCAGAGTTCTAAACGATAACTATCGCCCCAAAATATATTGAGGTCAGGCTACGAAGAGGCGCTGAACGCAAGGCAGAACTGCAGGAAACGGATGTCAACGGGTACATCGGAATGGCCCCGATAGCACATGAATAGCGCCAGAACGTGGACAATGATGCGGTTGGCCAAAAGGGGCGTATGCGTTTTTTCCTGAATATATTCAGGAAAAAACGCATACGCCCTTTTTGGCCAACCAAGCAACCTGGGAGAGCAAATCAGCACTACAAAGAAATCTCTCGCCCCCCCCCGGGGCAAAAGGGCCAGGCGAAAAAAGTCTAAAAACCAGAAAGGCAGGACAGGCCACGGAGTCAAGGGAGCCTTGTTAAGCTGATGGGCGGGATGTCAATGGCCAACAGCCAATCTTCACAAGTGTATCCTCTTTCCCAAACCATGTAAAACACAGAACCACAGAGCATAGGGCACTTCCACACATGGGCGTTGACCTTGGGAAAATGAAAAAGTCAACCAGACACAGGGACCCCAAAGTTGAGGGCTGCTGTCTTGACAAGAACCTCCACTCCGGTACACGTTTCATATCCCAGGAAAGAGCCAAGTGGACAAAGACGAGTGGACAAGTGGACAAAGACAAGTGGACAAGTGGACAAGTGGTGCTACGTAGGTCCAATGGAGTGTCACTCAGCCATGAAATCCACGTCATGAGGCTGGTAGCAGCATCCTGAGTGGATTTAGGTACGATCATCCTCAGTGAAATAAGTCCCACAAAAAAAGAAACTTATGATATCACTTATCGAGGGAATGTAAAAATCGCTCCCCATGCACTGAATCCCCAAACAGAACAGAGTCACGCTTTTAGAAAACACACTTATGCCTGCTTCAGGGGAAAGGTGAGGTGGGGTGACGCATAAAACTCGAGTTTGAAATGAGCACAGATACCCTTCCGAAAACCGAATATGGAATGGACACGACCTACTCCTTGCTCAATCAACTGGACTCACCAGACCCTGTTCATCGCACAAGTATCTATCCGACTAGTAAGCATCTTAAAAGCTAAGTCTTGATATCTCTGTGTAAGTGCATCAAGTGTGTGTAAAGCGGCCTAAAACCAGCAGGGAAAATCAGCTCAGACCCATTCTGAGGATACATTTCCAACATAAAGAAGAAACAAGCAGGGCAAAACAGAGAGAAATTCTTCCAAAATGCGTTCAGGGACTGGCATGCAACCAGGATTGACCACATCTACAGCCCCAGCGGCAGAAGACATAAGGCTGGACACTCTTGGGGCTGAGACGATTGGTGAGGTTGGGAAAGCAAATGCAGACCCTTGAAAGGAATCCTGCGTGCTCCCCATTCCATGGGTCCCAACTCTCCAGGTTCAACGCAATCTTCCGACAGCGAAAGCACTCATTGGAAACCCAGCGGTTGCTACACCGTGGGATCGGGAAAGCTTTCTGAAACTCACCTCAGTTTTCATCTCCTGGTGCTCGTGTTCTCCATTCAGGCCCCCTTACTAACAATCTCCCCACTTGGAGACTCGGCGCCTTTCCATGCCTCTTTCGTACCGTCTGCAATTTGTCCGCAGGATGAACTGCAAGAGGGGGAACCAATGAGAGACTCGCTGGAGGTGTTTGGTCGGGCACATGTCACTCTCATTTCCCATCACGAAGAAGAATTCACCAGCGGTTCAGCCTCCCACCCCGGATCGACAATAGGGCGTGAAGCCATCCAGCCGTGTTGCGTCCCACTCACAAAAAAGCGACTTGGGAAATGGAGCTCAGGGGCACTGCACTTCCCAAACCTGCAGAGTTCTAAACGATAACTATCGCCCCAAAATATATTGAGGTCAGGCTACGAAGAGGCGCTGAACGCAAGGCAGAACTGCAGGAAACGGATGTCAACGGGTACATCGGAATGGCCCCGATAGCACATGAATAGCGCCAGAACGTGGACAATGATGCGGTTGGCCAAAAGGGGCGTATGCGTTTTTTCCTGAATATATTCAGGAAAAAACGCATACGCCCTTTTTGGCCAACCAAGCAACCTGGGAGAGCAAATCAGCACTACAAAGAAATCTCTCGCCCCCCCCCGGGGCAAAAGGGCCAGGCGAAAAAAGTCTAAAAACCAGAAAGGCAGGACAGGCCACGGAGTCAAGGGAGCCTTGTTAAGCTGATGGGCGGGATGTCAATGGCCAACAGCCAATCTTCACAAGTGTATCCTCTTTCCCAAACCATGTAAAACACAGAACCACAGAGCATAGGGCACTTCCACACATGGGCGTTGACCTTGGGAAAATGAAAAAGTCAACCAGACACAGGGACCCCAAAGTTGAGGGCTGCTGTCTTGACAAGAACCTCCACTCCGGTACACGTTTCATATCCCAGGAAAGAGCCAAGTGGACAAAGACGAGTGGACACGTGGACAAAGACAAGTGGACAAGTGGACAAGTGGTGCTACGTAGGTCCAATGGAGTGTCACTCAGCCATGAAATCCACGTCATGAGGCTGGTAGCAGCATCCTGAGTGGATTTAGGTACGATCATCCTCAGTGAAATAAGTCCCACAAAAAAAGAAACTTATGATATCACTTATCGAGGGAATGTAAAAATCGCTCCCCATGCACTGAATCCCCAAACAGAACAGAGTCACGCTTTTAGAAAACACACTTATGCCTGCTTCAGGGGAAAGGTGAGGTGGGGTGACGCATAAAACTCGAGTTTGAAATGAGCACAGATACCCTTCCGAAAACCGAATATGGAATGGACACGACCTACTCCTTGCTCAATCAACTGGACTCACCAGACCCTGTTCATCGCACAAGTATCTATCCGACTAGTAAGCATCTTAAAAGCTAAGTCTTGATATCTCTGTGTAAGTGCATCAAGGGTGTGTAAAGCGGCCTAAAACCAGCAGGGAAAATCAGCTCAGACCCATTCTGAGGATACATTTCCAACATAAAGAAGAAACAAGCAGGGCAAAACAGAGAGAAATTCTTCCAAAATGCGTTCAGGGACTGGCATGCAACCAGGATTGACCACATCTACAGCCCCAGCGGCAGAAGACATAAGGCTGGACACTCTTGGGGCTGAGACGATTGGTGAGGTTGGGAAAGTAAATGCAGACCCTTGAAAGGAATCCTGCGTGCTCCCCATTCCATGGGTCCCAACTCTCCAGGTTCAACGCAATCTTCCGACAGCGAAAGCACTCATTGGAAACCCAGCGGATGCTACACCGTGGGATCGGGAAAGCTTTCTGAAACTCACCTCAGTTTTCATCTCCTGGTGCTCGTGTTCTCCATTCAGGCCCCCTTACTAACAATCTCCCCACTTGGAGACTCGGCGCCTTTCCATGCCTCTTTCGTACCGTCTGCAATTTGTCCGCAGGATGAACTGCAAGAGGGGGAACCAATGAGAGACTCGCTGGAGGTGTTTGGTCGGGCACATGTCACTCTCATTTCCCATCACGAAGAAGAGTTCACCAGCGGTTCAGCCTGCCACCCCGGATCGACAATAGGGCGTGAAGCCATCCAGCCGTGTTGCGTCCCACTCACAAAAAAGCGACTTGGGAAATGGAGCTCAGGGGCCCTGCACTTCCCAAACCTGCAGAGTTCTAAACGATAACTATCGCCCCAAAATATATTGAGGTCAGGCTACGAAGAGGCGCTGAACGCAAGGCAGAACTGCAGGAAACGGATGTCAACGGGTACATCGGAATGGCCCCGATAGCACATGAAAAGCGCCAGAACGTGGACAATGATGCGGTTGGCCAAAAAGGGCGTATGCGTTTTTTCCTGAATATATTCAGGAAAAAACGCATACGCCCTTTTTGGCCAACCAAGCAACCTGGGAGAGCAAATCAGCACTACAAAGAAATCTCTCGCCCCCCCCCCCCGGGGCAAAAGGGCCAGGCGAAAAAAGTCTAAAAACCAGAAAGGCAGGACAGCCCACGGAGTCAAGGGAGCCTTGTTAAGCTGATGGGCGGGATGTCAATGGCCAACAGCCAATCTTCACAAGTGTATCCTCTTTCCCAAACCATGTAAAACACAGAACCACAGAGCATAGGGCACTTCCACACATGGGCGTTGACCTTGGGAAAATGAAAAAATCAACCAGACACAGGGACCCCAAAGTTGAGGGCTGCTGTCTTGACAAGAACCTCCACTCCGGTACACGTTTCATATCCCAGGAAAGAGCCAAGTGGACAAAGACGAGTGGACAAGTGGACAAAGACAAGTGGACAAGTGGACAAGTGGTGCTACGTAGGTCCAATGGAGTGTCACTCAGCCATGAAATCCACGTCATGAGGCTGGTAGCAGCATCCTGAGTGGATTTAGGTACGATCATCCTCAGTGAAATAAGTCCCACAAAAAAAGAAACTTATGATATCACTTATCGAGGGAATGTAAAAATCGCTCCCCATGCACTGAATCCCCAAACAGAACAGAGTCACGCTTTTAGAAAACACACTTATGCCTGCTTCAGGGGAAAGGTGAGGTGGGGTGACGCATAAAACTCGAGTTTGAAATGAGCACAGATACCCTTCCGAAAACCGAATATGGAATGGACACGACCTACTCCTTGCTCAATCAACTGGACTCACCAGACCCTGTTCATCGCACAAGTATCTATCCGACTAGTAAGCATCTTAAAAGCTAAGTCTTGATATCTCTGTGTAAGTGCATCAAGTGTGTGTAAAGCGGCCTAAAACCAGCAGGGAAAATCAGCTCAGACCCATTCTGAGGATACATTTCCAACATAAAGAAGAAACAAGCAGGGCAAAACAGAGAGAAATTCTTCCAAAATGCGTTCAGGGACTGGCATGCAACCAGGATTGACCACATCTACAGCCCCAGCGGCAGAAGACATAAGGCTGGACACTCTTGGGGCTGAGACGATTGGTGAGGTTGGGAAAGCAAATGCAGACCCTTGAAAGGAATCCTGCGTGCTCCCCATTCCATGGGTCCCAACTCTCCAGGTTCAACGCAATCTTCCGACAGCGAAAGCACTCATTGGAAACCCAGCGGTTGCTACACCGTGGGATCGGGAAAGCTTTCTGAAACTCACGTCAGTTTTCATCTCCTGGTGCTCGTGTTCTCCATTCAGGCCCCCTTACTAACAATCTCCCCACTTGGAGACTCGGCGCCTTTCCATGCCTCTTTCGTACCGTCTGCAATTTGTCCGCAGGATGAACTGCAAGAGGGGGAACCAATGAGAGACTCGCTGGAGGTGTTTGGTCGGGCACATGTCACTCTCATTTCCCATCACGAAGAAGAATTCACCAGCGGTTCAGCCTGCCACCCCGGATCGACAATAGGGCGTGAAGCCATCCAGCCGTGTTGCGTCCCACTCACAAAAAAGCGACTTGGGAAATGGAGCTCAGGGGCACTGCACTTCCCAAACCTGCAGAGTTCTAAACGATAACTTTCGCCCCAAAATATATTGAGCGCAGGCTACGAAGAGGCGCTGAACGCAAGGCAGAACTGCAGGAAACGGATGTCAACGGGTACATCGGAATGGCCCCGATAGCACATGAAAAGCGCCAGAACGTGGACAATGATGCGGTTGGCCAAAAAGGGCGTATGCGTTTTTTCCTGAATATATTCAGGAAAAAACGCATACGCCCTTTTTGGCCAACCAAGCAACCTGGGAGAGCAAATCAGCACTACAAAGAAATCTCTCGCCCCCCCCCCCCCCACGGGGCAAAAGGGCCAGGCGAAAAAAGTCTAAAAACCAGAAAGGCAGGACAGCCCACGGAGTCAAGGGAGCCTTGTTAAGCTGATGGGCGGGATGTCAATGGCCAACAGCCAATCTTCACAAGTGTATCCTCTTTCCCAAACCATGTAAAACACAGAACCACAGAGCATAGGGCACTTCCACACATGGGCGTTGACCTTGGGAAAATGAAAAAATCAACCAGACACAGGGACCCCAAAGTTGAGGGCTGCTGTCTTGACAAGAACCTCCACTCCGGTACACGTTTCATATCCCAGGAAAGAGCCAAGTGGACAAAGACGAGTGGACAAGTGGACAAAGACAAGTGGACAAGTGGACAAGTGGTGCTACGTAGGTCCAATGGAGTGTCACTCAGCCATGAAATCCACGTCATGAGGCTGGTAGCAGCATCCTGAGTGGATTTAGGTACGATCATCCTCAGTGAAATAAGTCCCACAAAAAAAGAAACTTATGATATCACTTATCGAGGGAATGTAAAAATCGCTC
This sequence comes from Kogia breviceps, assembly GCF_026419965.1. Lineage (NCBI taxonomy): Eukaryota > Metazoa > Chordata > Mammalia > Artiodactyla > Physeteridae > Kogia > Kogia breviceps. The sequence continues at coordinate 172,871 of NW_026711617.1, read as the reverse complement.
CCCATGCACTGAATCCCCAAACAGAACAGAGTCACGCTTTTAGAAAACACACTTATGCCTGCTTCAGGGGAAAGGTGAGGTGGGGTGACGCATAAAACTCGAGTTTGAAATGAGCACAGATACCCTTCCGAAAACCGAATATGGAATGGACACGACCTACTCCTTGCTCAATCAACTGGACTCACCAGACCCTGTTCATCGCACAAGTATCTATCCGACTAGTAAGCATCTTAAAAGCTAAGTCTTGATATCTCTGTGTAAGTGCATCAAGTGTGTGTAAAGCGGCCTAAAACCAGCAGGGAAAATCAGCTCAGACCCATTCTGAGGATACATTTCCAACATAAAGAAGAAACAAGCAGGGCAAAACAGAGAGAAATTCTTCCAAAATGCGTTCAGGGACTGGCATGCAACCAGGATTGACCACATCTACAGCCCCAGCGGCAGAAGACATAAGGCTGGACACTCTTGGGGCTGAGACGATTGGTGAGGTTGGGAAAGCAAATGCAGACCCTTGAAAGGAATCCTGCGTGCTCCCCATTCCATGGGTCCCAACTCTCCAGGTTCAACGCAATCTTCCGACAGCGAAAGCACTCATTGGAAACCCAGCGGATGCTACACCGTGGGATCGGGAAAGCTTTCTGAAACTCACCTCAGTTTTCCTCTCCTGGTGCTCGTGTTCTCCATTCAGGCCCCCTTACTAACAATCTCCCCACTTGGAGACTCGGCGCCTTTCCATGCCTCTTTCGTACCGTCTGCAATTTGTCCGCAGGATGAACTGCAAGAGGGGGAACCAATGAGAGACTCGCTGGAGGTGTTTGGTCGGGCACATGTCACTCTCATTTCCCATCACGAAGAAGAATTCACCAGCGGTTCAGCCTGCCACCCCGGATCGACAATAGGGCGTGAAGCCATCCAGCCGTGTTGCGTCCCACTCACAAAAAAGCGACTTGGGAAATGGAGCTCAGGGGCACTGCACTTCCCAAACCTGCAGAGTTCTAAACGATAACTATCGCCCCAAAATATATTGAGGTCAGGCTACGAAGAGGCGCTGAACGCAAGGCAGAACTGCAGGAAACGGATGTCAACGGGTACATCGGAATGGCCCCGATAGCACATGAAAAGCGCCAGAACGTGGACAATGATGCGGTTGGCCAAAAAGGGCGTATGCGTTTTTTCCTGAATATATTCAGGAAAAAACGCATACGCCCTTTTTGGCCAACCAAGCAACCTGGGAGAGCAAATCAGCACTACAAAGAAATCTCTCGCCCCCCCCCGGGGCAAAAGGGCCAGGCGAAAATAGTCTAAAAACCAGAAAGGCAGGACAGCCCACGGAGTCAAGGGAGCCTTGTTAAGCTGATGGGCGGGATGTCAATGGCCAACAGCCAAACTTCACAAGTGTATCCTCTTTCCCAAACCATGTAAAACACAGAACCACAGAGCATAGGGCACTTCCACACATGGGCGTTGACCTTGGGAAAATGAAAAAATCAACCAGACACAGGGACCCCAAAGTTGAGGGCTGCTGTCTTGACAAGAACCTCCACTCCGGTACACGTTTCATATCCCAGGAAAGAGCCAAGTGGACAAAGACGAGTGGACACGTGGACAAAGACAAGTGGACAAGTGGACAAGTGGTGCTACGTAGGTCCAATGGAGTGTCACTCAGCCATGAAATCCACGTCATGAGGCTGGTAGCAGCATCCTGAGTGGATTTAGGTACGATCATCCTCAGTGAAATAAGTCCCACAAAAAAAGAAACTTATGATATCACTTATCGAGGGAATGTAAAAATCGCTCCCCATGCACTGAATCCCCAAACAGAACAGAGTCACGCTTTTAGAAAACACACTTATGCCTGCTTCAGGGGAAAGGTGAGGTGGGGTGACGCATAAAACTCGAGTTTGAAATGAGCACAGATACCCTTCCGAAAACCGAATATGGAATGGACACGACCTACTCCTTGCTCAATCAACTGGACTCACCAGACCCTGTTCATCGCACAAGTATCTATCCGACTAGTAAGCATCTTAAAAGCTAAGTCTTGATATCTCTGTGTAAGTGCATCAAGTGTGTGTAAAGCGGCCTAAAACCAGCAGGGAAAATCAGCTCAGACCCATTCATTCTGAGGATACATTTCCAACATAAAGAAGAAACAAGCAGGGCAAAACAGAGAGAAATTCTTCCAAAATGCGTTCAGGGACTGGCATGCAACCAGGATTGACCACATCTACAGCCCCAGCGGCAGAAGACATAAGGCTGGACACTCTTGGGGCTGAGACGATTGGTGAGGTTGGGAAAGTAAATGCAGACCCTTGAAAGGAATCCTGCGTGCTCCCCATTCCATGGGTCCCAACTCTCCAGGTTCAACGCAATCTTCCGACAGCGAAAGCACTCATTGGAAACCCAGCGGATGCTACACCGTGGGATCGGGAAAGCTTTCTGAAACTCACCTCAGTTTTCATCTCCTGGTGCTCGTGTTCTCCATTCAGGCCCCCTTACTAACAATCTCCCCACTTGGAGACTCGGCGCCTTTCCATGCCTCTTTCGTACCGTCTGCAATTTGTCCGCAGGATGAACTGCAAGAGGGGGAACCAATGAGAGACTCGCTGGAGGTGTTTGGTCGGGCACATGTCACTCTCATTTCCCATCACGAAGAAGAGTTCACCAGCGGTTCAGCCTGCCACCCCGGATCGACAATAGGGCGTGAAGCCATCCAGCCGTGTTGCGTCCCACTCACAAAAAAGCGACTTGGGAAATGGAGCTCAGGGGCCCTGCACTTCCCAAACCTGCAGAGTTCTAAACGATAACTATCGCCCCAAAATATATTGAGGTCAGGCTACGAAGAGGCGCTGAACGCAAGGCAGAACTGCAGGAAACGGATGTCAACGGGTACATCGGAATGGCCCCGATAGCACATGAAAAGCGCCAGAACGTGGACAATGATGCGGTTGGCCAAAAAGGGCGTATGCGTTTTTTCCTGAATATATTCAGGAAAAAACGCATACGCCCTTTTTGGCCAACCAAGCAACCTGGGAGAGCAAATCAGCACTACAAAGAAATCTCTCGCCCCCCCCGGGGCAAAAGGGCCAGGCGAAAAAAGTCTAAAAACCAGAAAGGCAGGACAGCCCACGGAGTCAAGGGAGCCTTGTTAAGCTGATGGGCGGGATGTCAATGGCCAACAGCCAATCTTCACAAGTGTATCCTCTTTCCCAAACCATGTAAAACACAGAACCACAGAGCATAGGGCACTTCCACACATGGGCGTTGACCTTGGGAAAATGAAAAAATCAACCAGACACAGGGACCCCAAAGTTGAGGGCTGCTGTCTTGACAAGAACCTCCACTCCGGTACACGTTTCATATCCCAGGAAAGAGCCAAGTGGACAAAGACGAGTGGACAAGTGGACAAAGACAAGTGGACAAGTGGACAAGTGGTGCTATGTAGGTCCAATGGAGTGTCACTCAGCCATGAAATCCACGTCATGAGGCTGGTAGCAGCATCCTGAGTGGATTTAGGTACGATCATCCTCAGTGAAATAAGTCCCACAAAAAAAGAAACTTATGATATCACTTATCGAGGGAATGTAAAAATCGCTCCCCATGCACTGAATCCCCAAACAGAACAGAGTCACGCTTTTAGAAAACACACTTATGCCTGCTTCAGGGGAAAGGTGAGGTGGGGTGACGCATAAAACTCGAGTTTGAAATGAGCACAGATACCCTTCCGAAAACCGAATATGGAATGGACACGACCTACTCCTTGCTCAATCAACTGGACTCACCAGACCCTGTTCATCGCACAAGTATCTATCCGACTAGTAAGCATCTTAAAAGCTAAGTCTTGATATCTCTGTGTAAGTGCATCAAGTGTGTGTAAAGCGGCCTAAAACCAGCAGGGAAAATCAGCTCAGACCCATTCTGAGGATACATTTCCAACATAAAGAAGAAACAAGCAGGGCAAAACAGAGAGAAATTCTTCCAAAATGCGTTCAGGGACTGGCATGCAACCAGGATTGACCACATCTACAGCCCCAGCGGCAGAAGACATAAGGCTGGACACTCTTGGGGCTGAGACGATTGGTGAGGTTGGGAAAGCAAATGCAGACCCTTGAAAGGAATCCTGCGTGCTCCCCATTCCATGGGTCCCAACTCTCCAGGTTCAACGCAATCTTCCGACAGCGAAAGCACTCATTGGAAACCCAGCGGATGCTACACCGTGGGATCGGGAAAGCTTTCTGAAACTCACCTCAGTTTTCCTCTCCTGGTGCTCGTGTTCTCCATTCAGGCCCCCTTACTAACAATCTCCCCACTTGGAGACTCGGCGCCTTTCCATGCCTCTTTCGTACCGTCTGCAATTTGTCCGCAGGATGAACTGCAAGAGGGGGAACCAATGAGAGACTCGCTGGAGGTGTTTGGTCGGGCACATGTCACTCTCATTTCCCATCACGAAGAAGAATTCACCAGCGGTTCAGCCTGCCACCCCGGATCGACAATAGGGCGTGAAGCCATCCAGCCGTGTTGCGTCCCACTCACAAAAAAGCGACTTGGGAAATGGAGCTCAGGGGCACTGCACTTCCCAAACCTGCAGAGTTCTAAACGATAACTATCGCCCCAAAATATATTGAGGTCAGGCTACGAAGAGGCGCTGAACGCAAGGCAGAACTGCAGGAAACGGATGTCAACGGGTACATCGGAATGGCCCCGATAGCACATGAAAAGCGCCAGAACGTGGACAATGATGCGGTTGGCCAAAAAGGGCGTATGCGTTTTTTCCTGAATATATTCAGGAAAAAACGCATACGCCCTTTTTGGCCAACCAAGCAACCTGGGAGAGCAAATCAGCACTACAAAGAAATCTCTCGCCCCCCCCCCCCCCGGGGCAAAAGGGCCAGGCGAAAAAAGTCTAAAAACCAGAAAGGCAGGACAGCCCACGGAGTCAAGGGAGCCTTGTTAAGCTGATGGGCGGGATGTCAATGGCCAACAGCCAATCTTCACAAGTGTATCCTCTTTCCCAAACCATGTAAAACACAGAACCACAGAGCATAGGGCACTTCCACACATGGGCGTTGACCTTGGGAAAATGAAAAAATCAACCAGACACAGGGACCCCAAAGTTAAGGGCTGCTGTCTTGACAAGAACCTCCACTCCGGTACACGTTTCATATCCCAGGAAAGAGCCAAGTGGACAAAGACGAGTGGACACGTGGACAAAGACAAGTGGACAAGTGGACAAGTGGTGCTACGTAGGTCCAATGGAGTGTCACTCAGCCATGAAATCCACGTCATGAGGCTGGTAGCAGCATCCTGAGTGGATTTAGGTACGATCATCCTCAGTGAAATAAGTCCCACAAAAAAAGAAACTTATGATATCACTTATCGAGGGAATGTAAAAATCGCTCCCCATGCACTGAATCCCCAAACAGAACAGAGTCACGCTTTTAGAAAACACACTTATGCCTGCTTCAGGGGAAAGGTGAGGTGGGGTGACGCATAAAACTCGAGTTTGAAATGAGCACAGATACCCTTCCGAAAACCGAATATGGAATGGACACGACCTACTCCTTGCTCAATCAACTGGACTCACCAGACCCTGTTCATCGCACAAGTATCTATCCGACTAGTAAGCATCTTAAAAGCTAAGTCTTGATATCTCTGTGTAAGTGCATCAAGTGTGTGTAAAGCGGCCTAAAACCAGCAGGGAAAATCAGCTCAGACCCATTCTGAGGATACATTTCCAACATAAAGAAGAAACAAGCAGGGCAAAACAGAGAGAAATTCTTCCAAAATGCGTTCAGGGACTGGCATGCAACCAGGATTGACCACATCTACAGCCCCAGCGGCAGAAGACATAAGGCTGGACACTCTTGGGGCTGAGACGATTGGTGAGGTTGGGAAAGCAAATGCAGACCCTTGAAAGGAATCCTGCGTGCTCCCCATTCCATGGGTCCCAACGCTCCAGGTTCAACGCAATCTTCCGACAGCGAAAGCACTCATTGGAAACCCAGCGGATGCTACACCGTGGGATCGGGAAAGCTTTCTGAAACTCACCTCAGTTTTCATCTCCTGGTGCTCGTGTTCTCCATTCAGGCCCCCTTACTAACAATCTCCCCACTTGGAGACTCGGCGCCTTTCCATGCCTCTTTCGTACCGTCTGCAATTTGTCCGCAGGATGAACTGCAAGAGGGGGAACCAATGAGAGACTCGCTGGAGGTGTTTGGTCGGGCACATGTCACTCTCATTTCCCATCACGAAGAAGAATTCACCAGCGGTTCAGCCTGCCACCCCGGATCGACAATAGGGCGTGAAGCCATCCAGCCGTGTTGCGTCCCACTCACAAAAAAGCGACTTGGGAAATGGAGCTCAGGGGCACTGCACTTCCCAAACCTGCAGAGTTCTAAACGATAACTATCGCCCCAAAATATATTGAGGTCAGGCTACGAAGAGGCGCTGAACGCAAGGCAGAACTGCAGGAAACGGAAGTCAACGGGTACATCGGAATGGCCCCGATAGCACATGAAAAGCGCCAGAACGTGGACAATGATGCGGTTGGCCAAAAAGGGCGTATGCGTTTTTTCCTGAATATATTCAGGAAAAAACGCATACGCCCTTTTTGGCCAACCAAGCAACCTGGGAGAGCAAATCAGCACTACAAAGAAATCTCTCGCCCCCCCCCCCCGGGGCAAAAGGGCCAGGCGAAAAAAGTCTAAAAACCAGAAAGGCAGGACAGCCCACGGAGTCAAGGGAGCCTTGTTAAGCTGATGGGCGGGATGTCAATGGCCAACAGCCAATCTTCACAAGTGTATCCTCTTTCCCAAACCATGTAAAACACAGAACCACAGAGCATAGGGCACTTCCACACATGGGCGTTGACCTTGGGAAAATGAAAAAATCAACCAGACACAGGGACCCCAAAGTTGAGGGCTGCTGTCTTGACAAGAACCTCCACTCCGGTACACGTTTCATATCCCAGGAAAGAGCCAAGTGGACAAAGACGAGTGGACAAGTGGACAAAGACAAGTGGACAAGTGGACAAGTGGTGCTACGTAGGTCCAATGGAGTGTCACTCAGCCATGAAATCCACGTCATGAGGCTGGTAGCAGCATCCTGAGTGGATTTAGGTACGATCATCCTCAGTGAAATAAGTCCCACAAAAAAAGAAACTTATGATATCACTTATCGAGGGAATGTAAAAATCGCTCCCCATGAACGGAATCCCCAAGCAGAACAGAGTCACGCTTTTAGAAAACACACTTATGCCTGCTTCAGGGGAAAGGTGAGGTGCGGTGACGCATAAAACTCGAGTTTGAAATGAGCACAGATACCCTTCCGAAAACCGAATATGGAATGGACACGACCTACTCCTTGCTCAATCAACTGGACTCACCAGACCCTGTTCATCGCACAAGTATCTATCCGACTAGTAAGCATCTTAAAAGCTAAGTCTTGATATCTCTGTGTAAGTGCATCAAGTGTGTGTAAAGCGGCCTAAAACCAGCAGGGAAAATCAGCTCAGACCCATTCTGAGGATACATTTCCAACATAAAGAAGAAACAAGCAGGGCAAAACAGAGAGAAATTCTTCCAAAATGCGTTCAGGGACTGGCATGCAACCAGGATTGACCACATCTACAGCCCCAGCGGCAGAAGACATAAGGCTGGACACTCTTGGGGCTGAGACGATTGGTGAGGTTGGGAAAGTAAATGCAGACCCTTGAAAGGAATCCTGCGTGCTCCCCATTCCATGGGTCCCAACTCTCCAGGTTCAACGCAATCTTCCGACAGCGAAAGCACTCATTGGAAACCCAGCGGATGCTACACCGTGGGATCGGGAAAGCTTTCTGAAACTCACCTCAGTTTTCATCTCCTGGTGCTCGTGTTCTCCATTCAGGCCCCCTTACTAACAATCTCCCCACTTGGAGACTCGGCGCCTTTCCATGCCTCTTTCGTACCGTCTGCAATTTGTCCGCAGGATGAACTGCAAGAGGGGGAACCAATGAGAGACTCGCTGGAGGTGTTTGGTCGGGCACATGTCACTCTCATTTCCCATCACGAAGAAGAGTTCACCAGCGGTTCAGCCTGCCACCCCGGATGGACAATAGGGCGTGAAGCCATCCAGCCGTGTTGCGTCCCACTCACAAAAAAGCGACTTGGGAAATGGAGCTCAGGGGCACTGCACTTCCCAAACCTGCAGAGTTCTAAACGATAACTATCGCCCCAAAATATATTGAGGTCAGGCTACGAAGAGGCGCTGAACGCAAGGCAGAACTGCAGGAAACGGATGTCAACGGGCACATCGGAATGGCCCCGATAGCACATGAAAAGCGCCAGAACGTGGACAATGATGCGGTTGGCCAAAAAGGGCGTATGCGTTTTTTCCTGAATATATTCAGGAAAAAAACGCATACGCCCTTTTTGGCCAACCAAGCAACCTGGGAGAGCAAATCAGCACTACAAAGAAATCTCTCGCCCCCCCCCCCCCCCGGGGCAAAAGGGCCAGGCGAAAAAAGTCTAAAAACCAGAAAGGCAGGACAGCCCACGGAGTCAAGGGAGCCTTGTTAAGCTGATGGGCGGGATGTCAATGGCCAACAGCCAATCTTCACAAGTGTATCCTCTTTCCCAAACCATGTAAAACACAGAACCACAGAGCATAGGGCACTTCCACACATGGGCGTTGACCTTGGGAAAATGAAAAAATCAACCAGACACAGGGACCCCAAAGTTGAGGGCTGCTGTCTTGACAAGAACCTCCACTCCGGTACACGTTTCATATCCCAGGAAAGAGCCAAGTGGACAAAGACGAGTGGACAAGTGGACAAAGACAAGTGGACAAGTGGACAAGTGGTGCTACGTAGGTCCAATGGAGTGTCACTCAGCCATGAAATCCACGTCATGAGGCTGGTAGCAGCATCCTGAGTGGATTTAGGTACGATCATCCTCAGTGAAATAAGTCCCACAAAAAAAGAAACTTATGATATCACTTATCGAGGGAATGTAAAAATCGCTCCCCATGCACTGAATCCCCAAACAGAACAGAGTCACGCTTTTAGAAAACACACTTATGCCTGCTTCAGGGGAAAGGTGAGGTGGGGTGACGCATAAAACTCGAGTTTGAAATGAGCACAGATACCCTTCCGAAAACCGAATATGGAATGGACACGACCTACTCCTTGCTCAATCAACTGGACTCACCAGACCCTGTTCATCGCACAAGTATCTATCCGACTAGTAAGCATCTTAAAAGCTAAGTCTTGATATCTCTGTGTAAGTGCATCAAGTGTGTGTAAAGCGGCCTAAAACCAGCAGGGAAAATCAGCTCAGACCCATTCTGAGGATACATTTCCAACATAAAGAAGAAACAAGCAGGGCAAAACAGAGAGAAATTCTTCCAAAATGCGTTCAGGGACTGGCATGCAACCAGGATTGACCACATCTACAGCCCCAGCGGCAGAAGACATAAGGCTGGACACTCTTGGGGCTGAGACGATTGGTGAGGTTGGGAAAGCAAATGCAGACCCTTGAAAGGAATCCTGCGTGCTCCCCATTCCATGGGTCCCAACTCTCCAGGTTCAACGCAATCTTCCGACAGCGAAAGCACTCATTGGAAACCCAGCGGATGCTACACCGTGGGATCGGGAAAGCTTTCTGAAACTCACCTCAGTTTTCATCTCCTGGTGCTCGTGTTCTCCATTCAGGCCCCCTTACTAACAATCTCCCCACTTGGAGACTCGGCGCCTTTCCATGCCTCTTTCGTACCGTCTGCAATTTGTCCGCAGGATGAACTGCAAGAGGGGGAACCAATGAGAGACTCGCTGGAGGTGTTTGGTCGGGCACATGTCACTCTCATTTCCCATCACGAAGAAGAATTCACCAGCGGTTCAGCCTGCCACCCCGGATCGACAATAGGGCGTGAAGCCATCCAGCCGTGTTGCGTCCCACTCACAAAAAAGCGACTTGGGAAATGGAGCTCAGGGGCACTGCACTTCCCAAACCTGCAGAGTTCTAAACGATAACTATCGCCCCAAAATATATTGAGGTCAGGCTACGAAGAGGCGCTGAACGCAAGGCAGAACTGCAGGAAACGGATGTCAACGGGTACATCGGAATGGCCCCGATAGCACATGAAAAGCGCCAGAACGTGGACAATGATGCGGTTGGCCAAAAAGGGCGTATGCGTTTTTTCCTGAATATATTCAGGAAAAAACGCATACGCCCTTTTTGGCCAACCAAGCAACCTGGGAGAGCAAATCAGCACTACAAAGAAATCTCTCGCCCCCCCCGGGGCAAAAGGGCCAGGCGAAAAAAGTCTAAAAACCAGAAAGGCAGGACAGCCCACGGAGTCAAGGGAGCCTTGTTAAGCTGATGGGCGGGATGTCAATGGCCAACAGCCAATCTTCACAAGTGTATCCTCTTTCCCAAACCATGTAAAACACAGAACCACAGAGCATAGGGCACTTCCACACATGGGTGTTGACCTTGGGAAAATGAAAAAATCAACCAGACACAGGGACCCCAAAGTTGAGGGCTGCTGTCTTGACAAGAACCTCCACTCCGGTACACGTTTCATATCCCAGGAAAGAGCCAAGTGGACAAAGACGAGTGGACAAGTGGACAAAGACAAGTGGACAAGTGGACAAGTGGTGCTATGTAGGTCCAATGGAGTGTCACTCAGCCATGAAATCCACGTCATGAGGCTGGTAGCAGCATCCTGAGTGGATTTAGGTACGATCATCCTCAGTGAAATAAGTCCCACAAAAAAAGAAACTTATGATATCACTTATCGAGGGAATGTAAAAATCGCTCCCCATGCACTGAATCCCCAAACAGAACAGAGTCACGCTTTTAGAAAACACACTTATGCCTGCTTCAGGGGAAAGGTGAGGTGGGGTGACGCATAAAACTCGAGTTTGAAATGAGCACAGATACCCTTCCGAAAACCGAATATGGAATGGACACGACCTACTCCTTGCTCAATCAACTGGACTCACCAGACCCTGTTCATCGCACAAGTATCTATTCGACTAGTAAGCATCTTAAAAGCTAAGTCTTGATATCTCTGTGTAAGTGCATCAAGGGTGTGTAAAGCGGCCTAAAACCAGCAGGGAAAATCAGCTCAGACCCATTCTGAGGATACATTTCCAACACAAAGAAGAAACAAGCAGGGCAAAACAGAGAGAAATTCTTCCAAAATGCGTTCAGGGACTGGCATGCAACCAGGATTGACCACATCTACAGCCCCAGCGGCAGAAGACATAAGGCTGGACACTCTTGGGGCTGAGACGATTGGTGAGGTTGGGAAAGCAAATGCAGACCCTTGAAAGGAATCCTGCGTGCTCCCCATTCCATGGGTCCCAACTCTCCAGGTTCAACGCAATCTTCCGACAGCGAAAGCACTCATTGGAAACCCAGCGGATGCTACACCGTGGGATCGGGAAAGCTTTCTGAAACTCACCTCAGTTTTCATCTCCTGGTGCTCGTGTTCTCCATTCAGGCCCCCTTACTAACAATCTCCCCACTTGGAGACTCGGCGCCTTTCCATGCCTCTTTCGTACCGTCTGCAATTTGTCCGCAGGATGAACTGCAAGAGGGGGAACCAATGAGAGACTCGCTGGAGGTGTTTGGTCGGGCACATGTCACTCTCATTTCCCATCACGAAGAAGAATTCACCAGCGGTTCAGCCTGCCACCCCGGATCGACAATAGGGCGTGAAGCCATCCAGCCGTGTTGCGTCCCACTCACAAAAAAGCGACTTGGGAAATGGAGCTCAGGGGCACTGCACTTCCCAAACCTGCAGAGTTCTAAACGATAACTATCGCCCCAAAATATATTGAGGTCAGGCTACGAAGAGGCGCTGAACGCAAGGCAGAACTGCAGGAAACGGAAGTCAACGGGTACATCGGAATGGCCCCGATAGCACATGAAAAGCGCCAGAACGTGGACAATGATGCGGTTGGCCAAAAAGGGCGTATGCGTTTTTTCCTGAATATATTCAGGAAAAAACGCATACGCCCTTTTTGGCCAACCAAGCAACCTGGGAGAGCAAATCAGCACTACAAAGAAATCTCTCACCCCCCCCCCCGGGGCAAAAGGGCCAGGCGAAAAAAGTCTAAAAACCAGAAAGGCAGGACAGGCCACGGAGTCAAGGGAGCCTTGTTAAGCTGATGGGCGGGATGTCAATGGCCAACAGCCAATCTTCACAAGTGTATCCTCTTTCCCAAACCATGTAAAACACAGAACCACAGAGCATAGGGCACTTCCACACATGGGCGTTGACCTTGGGAAAATGAAAAAATCAACCAGACACAGGGACCCCAAAGTTGAGGGCTGCTGTCTTGACAAGAACCTCCACTCCGGTACACGTTTCATATCCCAGGAAAGAGCCAAGTGGACAAGTGTTCAAAGACAAGTGGACAAGTGGACAAGTGGTGCTACGTAGGTCCAATGGAGTGTCACTCAGCCATGAAATCCACGTCATGAGGCTGGTAGCAGCATCCTGAGTGGATTTAGGTACGATCATCCTCAGTGAAATAAGTCCCACAAAAAAAGAAACTTATGATATCACTTATCGAGGGAATGTAAAAATCGCTCCCCATGCACTGAATCCCCAAACAGAACAGAGTCACGCTTTTAGAAAACACACTTATGCCTGCTTCAGGGGAAAGGTGAGGTGGGGTGACGCATAAAACTCGAGTTTGAAATGAGCACAGATACCCTTCCGAAAACCGAATATGGAATGGACACGACCTACTCCTTGCTCAATCAACTGGACTCACCAGACCCTGTTCATCGCACAAGTATCTATCCGACTAGTAAGCATCTTAAAAGCTAAGTCTTGATATCTCTGTGTAAGTGCATCAAGTGTGTGTAAAGCGGCCTAAAACCAGCAGGGAAAATCAGCTCAGACCCATTCTGAGGATACATTTCCAACATAAAGAAGAAACAAGCAGGGCAAAACAGAGAGAAATTCTTCCAAAATGCGTTCAGGGACTGGCATGCAACCAGGATTGACCACATCTACAGCCCCAGCGGCAGCAGACATAAGGCTGGACACTCTTGGGGCTGAGACGATTGGTGAGGTTGGGAAAGCAAATGCAGACCCTTGAAAGGAATCCTGCGTGCTCCCCATTCCATGGGTCCCAACTCTCCAGGTTCAACGCAATCTTCCGACAGCGAAAGCACTCATTGGAAACCCAGCGGTTGCTACACCGTGGGATCGGGAAAGCTTTCTGAAACTCACCTCAGTTTTCATCTCCTGGTGCTCGTGTTCTCCATTCAGGCCCCCTTACTAACAATCTCCCCACTTGGAGACTCGGCGCCTTTCCATGCCTCTTTCGTACCGTCTGCAATTTGTCCGCAGGATGAACTGCAAGAGGGGGAACCAATGAGAGACTCGCTGGAGGTGTTTGGTCGGGCACATGTCACTCTCATTTCCCATCACGAAGAAGAATTCACCAGCGGTTCAGCCTGCCACCCCGGATCGACAATAGGGCGTGAAGCCATCCAGCCGTGTTGCGTCCCACTCACAAAAAAGCGACTTGGGAAATGGAGCTCAGGGGCACTGCACTTCCCAAACCTGCAGAGTTCTAAACGATAACTATCGCCCCAAAATATATTGAGGTCAGGCTACGAAGAGGCGCTGAACGCAAGGCAGAACTGCAGGAAACGGATGTCAACGGGTACATCGGAATGGCCCCGATAGCACATGAAAAGCGCCAGAACGTGGACAATGATGCGGTTGGCCAAAAAGGGCGTATGCGTTTTTTCCTGAATATATTCAGGAAAAAACGCATACGCCCTTTTTGGCCAACCAAGCAACCTGGGAGAGCAAATCAGCACTACAAAGAAATCTCTCGCCCCCCCCCGGGGCAAAAGGGCCAGGCGAAAAAAGTCTAAAAACCAGAAAGGCAGGACAGCCCACGGAGTCAAGGGAGCCTTGTTAAGCTGATGGGCGGGATGTCAATGGCCAACAGCCAATCTTCACAAGTGTATCCTCTTTCCCAAACCATGTAAAACACAGAACCACAGAGCATAGGGCACTTCCACACATGGGCGTTGACCTTGGGAAAATGAAAAAATCAACCAGACACAGGGACCCCAAAGTTGAGGGCTGCTGTCTTGACAAGAACCTCCACTCCGGTACACGTTTCATATCCCAGGAAAGAGCCAAGTGGACAAAGACGAGTGGACAAGTGGACAAAGACAAGTGGACAAGTGGACAAGTGGTGCTACGTAGGTCCAATGGAGTGTCACTCAGCCATGAAATCCATGTCATGAGGCTGGTAGCAGCATCCTGAGTGGATTTAGGTACGATCATCCTCAGTGAAATAAGTCCCACAAAAAAAGAAACTTATGATATCACTTATCGAGGGAATGTAAAAATCGCTCCCCATGCACTGAATCCCCAAACAGAACAGAGTCACGCTTTTAGAAAACACACTTATGCCTGCTTCAGGGGAAAGGTGAGGTGGGGTGACGCATAAAACTCGAGTTTGAAATGAGCACAGATACCCTTCCGAAAACCGAATATGGAATGGACACGACCTACTCCTTGCTCAATCAACTGGACTCACCAGACCCTGTTCATCGCACAAGTATCTATCCGACTAGTAAGCATCTTAAAAGCTAAGTCTTGATATCTCTGTGTAAGTGCATCAAGTGTGTGTAAAGCGGCCTAAAACCAGCAGGGAAAATCAGCTCAGACCCATTCTGAGGATACATTTCCAACATAAAGAAGAAACAAGCAGGGCAAAACAGAGAGAAATTCTTCCAAAATGCGTTCAGGGACTGGCATGCAACCAGGATTGACCACATCTACAGCCCCAGCGGCAGCAGACATAAGGCTGGACACTCTTGGGGCTGAGACGATTGGTGAGGTTGGGAAAGCAAATGCAGACCCTTGAAAGGAATCCTGCGTGCTCCCCATTCCATGGGTCCCAACTCTCCAGGTTCAACGCAATCTTCCGACAGCGAAAGCACTCATTGGAAACCCAGCGGTTGCTACACCGTGGGATCGGGAAAGCTTTCTGAAACTCACCTCAGTTTTCATCTCCTGGTGCTCGTGTTCTCCATTCAGGCCCCCTTACTAACAATCTCCCCACTTGGAGACTCGGCGCCTTTCCATGCCTCTTTCGTACCGTCTGCAATTTGTCCGCAGGATGAACTGCAAGAGGGGGAACCAATGAGAGACTCGCTGGAGGTGTTTGGTCGGGCACATGTCACTCTCATTTCCCATCACGAAGAAGAATTCACCAGCGGTTCAGCCTGCCACCCCGGATCGACAATAGGGCGTGAAGCCATCCAGCCGTGTTGCGTCCCACTCACAAAAAAGCGACTTGGGAAATGGAGCTCAGGGGCACTGCACTTCCCAAACCTGCAGAGTTCTAAACGATAACTATCGCCCCAAAATATATTGAGGTCAGGCTACGAAGAGGCGCTGAACGCAAGGCAGAACTGCAGGAAACGGATGTCAACGGGTACATCGGAATGGCCCCGATAGCACATGAAAAGCGCCAGAACGTGGACAATGATGCGGTTGGCCAAAAAGGGCGTATGCGTTTTTTCCTGAATATATTCAGGAAAAAACGCATACGCCCTTTTTGGCCAACCAAGCAACCTGGGAGAGCAAATCAGCACTACAAAGAAATCTCTCGCCCCCCCCCCCCCCGGGGCAAAAGGGCCAGGCGAAAAAAGTCTAAAAACCAGAAAGGCAGGACAGCCCACGGAGTCAAGGGAGCCTTGTTAAGCTGATGGGCGGGATGTCAATGGCCAACAGCCAATCTTCACAAGTGTATCCTCTTTCCCAAACCATGTAAAACACAGAACCACAGAGCATAGGGCACTTCCACACATGGGCGTTGACCTTGGGAAAATGAAAAAATCAACCAGACACAGGGACCCCAAAGTTGAGGGCTGCTGTCTTGACAAGAACCTCCACTCCGGTACACGTTTCATATCCCAGGAAAGAGCCAAGTGGACAAAGACGAGTGGACACGTGGACAAAGACAAGTGGACAAGTGGACAAGTGGTGCTACGTAGGTCCAATGGAGTGTCACTCAGCCATGAAATCCACGTCATGAGGCTGGTAGCAGCATCCTGAGTGGATTTAGGTACGATCATCCTCAGTGAAATAAGTCCCACAAAAAAAGAAACTTATGATATCACTTATCGAGGGAATGTAAAAATCGCTCCCCATGCACTGAATCCCCAAACAGAACAGAGTCACGCTTTTAGAAAACACACTTATGCCTGCTTCAGGGGAAAGGTGAGGTGGGGTGACGCATAAAACTCGAGTTTGAAATGAGCACAGATACCCTTCCGAAAACCGAATATGGAATGGACACGACCTACTCCTTGCTCAATCAACTGGACTCACCAGACCCTGTTCATCGCACAAGTATCTATCCGACTAGTAAGCATCTTAAAAGCTAAGTCTTGATATCTCTGTGTAAGTGCATCAAGTGTGTGTAAAGCGGCCTAAAACCAGCAGGGAAAATCAGCTCAGACCCATTCTGAGGATACATTTCCAACATAAAGAAGAAACAAGCAGGGCAAAACAGAGAGAAATTCTTCCAAAATGCGTTCAGGGACTGGCATGCAACCAGGATTGACCACATCTACAGCCCCAGCGGCAGCAGACATAAGGCTGGACACTCTTGGGGCTGAGACGATTGGTGAGGTTGGGAAAGCAAATGCAGACCCTTGAAAGGAATCCTGCGTGCTCCCCATTCCATGGGTCCCAACTCTCCAGGTTCAACGCAATCTTCCGACAGCGAAAGCACTCATTGGAAACCCAGCGGTTGCTACACCGTGGGATCGGGAAAGCTTTCTGAAACTCACCTCAGTTTTCCTCTCCTGGTGCTCGTGTTCTCCATTCAGGCCCCCTTACTAACAATCTCCCCACTTGGAGACTCGGCGCCTTTCCATGCCTCTTTCGTACCGTCTGCAATTTGTCCGCAGGATGAACTGCAAGAGGGGGAACCAATGAGAGACTCGCTGGAGGTGTTTGGTCGGGCACATGTCACTCTCATTTGCCATCACGAAGAAGAATTCACCACAGGTTCAGCCTGCCACCCCGGATCGACAATAGGGCGTGAAGCCATCCAGCCGTGTTGCGTCCCACTCACAAAAAAGCGACTTGGGAAATGGAGCTCAGGGGCACTGCACTTCCCAAACCTGCAGAGTTCTAAACGATAACTATCGCCCCAAAATATATTGAGGTCAGGCTACGAAGAGGCGCTGAACGCAAGGCAGAACTGCAGGAAACGGATGTCAACGGGTACATCGGAATGGCCCCGATAGCACATGAAAAGCGCCAGAACGTGGACAATGATGCGGTTGGCCAAAAAGGGCGTATGCGTTTTTTCCTGAATATATTCAGGAAAATAATAATATTCAGGAAAAAACGCATACGCCCTTTTTGGCCAACCAAGCAACCTGGGAGAGCAAATCAGCACTACAAAGAAATCTCTCGCCCCCCCCCCCCGGGGCAAAAGGGCCAGGCGAAAAAAGTCTAAAAACCAGAAAGGCAGGACAGTCCACGGAGTCAAGGGAGCCTTGTTAAGCTGATGGGCGGGATGTCAATGGCCAACAGCCAATCTTCACAAGTGTATCCTCTTTCCCAAACCATGGAAAACACAGAACCACAGAGCATAGGGCACTTCCACACATGGGCGTTGACCTTGGGAAAATGAAAAAATCAACCAGACACAGGGACCCCAAAGTTGAGGGCTGCTGTCTTGACAAGAACCTCCACTCCGGTACACGTTTCATATCCCAGGAAAGAGCCAAGTGGACAAAGACGAGTGGACAAGTGGACAAAGACAAGTGGACAAGTGGACAAGTGGTGCTACGTAGGTCCAATGGAGTGTCACTCAGCCATGAAATCCACGTCATGAGGCTGGTAGCAGCATCCTGAGTGGATTTAGGTACGATCATCCTCAGTGAAATAAGTCCCACAAAAAAAGAAACTTATGATATCACTTATCGAGGGAATGTAAAAATCGCTCCCCATGCACTGAATCCCCAAACAGAACAGAGTCACGCTTTTAGAAAACACACTTATGCCTGCTTCAGGGGAAAGGTGAGGTGGGGTGACGCATAAAACTCGAGTTTGAAATGAGCACAGATACCCTTCCGAAAACCGAATATGGAATGGACACGACCTACTCCTTGCTCAATCAACTGGACTCACCAGACCCTGTTCATCGCACAAGTATCTATCCGACTAGTAAGCATCTTAAAAGCTAAGTCTTGATATCTCTGTGTAAGTGCATCAAGTGTGTGTAAAGCGGCCTAAAACCAGCAGGGAAAATCAGCTCAGACCCATTCTGAGGATACATTTCCAACATAAAGAAGAAACAAGCAGGGCAAAACAGAGAGAAATTCTTCCAAAATGCGTTCAGGGACTGGCATGCAACCAGGATTGACCACATCTACAGCCCCAGCGGCAGAAGACATAAGGCTGGACACTCTTGGGGCTGAGACGATTGGTGAGGTTGGGAAAGCAAATGCAGACCCTTGAAAGGAATCCTGCGTGCTCCCCATTCCATGGGTCCCAACTCTCCAGGTTCAACGCAATCTTCCGACAGCGAAAGCACTCATTGGAAACCCAGCGGTTGCTACACCGTGGGATCGGGAAAGCTTTCTGAAACTCACCTCAGTTTTCATCTCCTGGTGCTCGTGTTCTCCATTCAGGCCCCCTTACTAACAATCTCCCCACTTGGAGACTCGGCGCCTTTCCATGCCTCTTTCGTACCGTCTGCAATTTGTCCGCAGGATGAACTGCAAGAGGGGGAACCAATGAGAGACTCGCTGGAGGTGTTTGGTCGGGCACATGTCACTCTCATTTGCCATCACGAAGAAGAATTCACCACAGGTTCAGCCTGCCACCCCGGATCGACAATAGGGCGTGAAGCCATCCAGCCGTGTTGCGTCCCACTCACAAAAAAGCGACTTGGGAAATGGAGCTCTGGGGCACTGCACTTCCCAAACCTGCAGAGTTCTAAACGATAACTTTCGCCCCAAAATATATTGAGCGCAGGCTACGAAGAGGCGCTGAACGCAAGGCAGAACTGCAGGAAACGGATGTCAACGGGTACATCGGAATGGCCCCGATAGCACATGAAAAGCGCCAGAACGTGGACAATGATGCGGTTGGCCAAAAAGGGCGTATGCGTTTTTTCCTGAATATATTCAGGAAAAAACGCATACGCCCTTTTTGGCCAACCAAGCAACCTGGGAGAGCAAATCAGCACTACAAAGAAATCTCTCGCCCCCCCCCCCCCCCGGGGCAAAAGGGCCAGGCGAAAAAAGTCTAAAAACCAGAAAGGCAGGACAGCCCACGGAGTCAAGGGAGCCTTGTTAAGCTGATGGGCGGGATGTCAATGGCCAACAGCCAATCTTCACAAGTGTATCCTCTTTCCCAAACCATGTAAAACACAGAACCACAGAGCATAGGGCACTTCCACACATGGGCGTTGACCTTGGGAAAATGAAAAAATCAACCAGACACAGGGACCCCAAAGTTGAGGGCTGCTGTCTTGACAAGAACCTCCACTCCGGTACACGTTTCATATCCCAGGAAAGAGCCAAGTGGACAAAGACGAGTGGACAAGTGGACAAAGACAAGTGGACAAGTGGACAAGTGGTGCTACGTAGGTCCAATGGAGTGTCACTCAGCCATGAAATCCACGTCATGAGGCTGGTAGCAGCATCCTGAGTGGATTTAGGTACGATCATCCTCAGTGAAATAAGTCCCACAAAAAAAGAAACTTATGATATCACTTATCGAGGGAATGTAAAAATCGCTCCCCATGCACTGAATCCCCAAACAGAACAGAGTCACGCTTTTAGAAAACACACTTATGCCTGCTTCAGGGGAAAGGTGAGGTGGGGTGACGCATAAAACTCGAGTTTGAAATGAGCACAGATACCCTTCCGAAAACCGAATATGGAATGGACACGACCTACTCCTTGCTCAATCAACTGGACTCACCAGACCCTGTTCATCGCACAAGTATCTATCCGACTAGTAAGCATCTTAAAAGCTAAGTCTTGATATCTCTGTGTAAGTGCATCAAGTGTGTGTAAAGCGGCCTAAAACCAGCAGGGAAAATCAGCTCAGACCCATTCTGAGGATACATTTCCAACATAAAGAAGAAACAAGCAGGGCAAAACAGAGAGAAATTCTTCCAAAATGCGTTCAGGGACTGGCATGCAACCAGGATTGACCACATCTACAGCCCCAGCGGCAGAAGACATAAGGCTGGACACTCTTGGGGCTGAGACGATTGGTGAGGTTGGGAAAGCAAATGCAGACCCTTGATAGGAATCCTGCGTGCTCCCCATTCCATGGGTCCCAACTCTCCAGGTTCAACGCAATCTTCCGACAGCGAAAGCACTCATTGGAAACCCAGCGGTTGCTACACCGTGGGATCGGGAAAGCTTTCTGAAACTCACCTCAGTTTTCATCTCCTGGTGCTCGTGTTCTCCATTCAGGCCCCCTTACTAACAATCTCCCCACTTGGAGACTCGGCGCCTTTCCATGCCTCTTTCGTACCGTCTGCAATTTGTCCGCAGGATGAACTGCAAGAGGGGGAACCAATGAGAGACTCGCTGGAGGTGTTTGGTCGGGCACATGTCACTCTCATTTCCCATCACGAAGAAGAATTCACCAGCGGTTCAGCCTGCCACCCCGGATCGACAATAGGGCGTGAAGCCATCCAGCCGTGTTGCGTCCCACTCACAAAAAAGCGACTTGGGAAATGGAGCTCAGGGGCACTGCACTTCCCAAACCTGCAGAGTTCTAAACGATAACTTTCGCCCCAAAATATATTGAGCGCAGGCTACGAAGAGGCGCTGAACGCAAGGCAGAACTGCAGGAAACGGATGTCAACGGGTACATCGGAATGGCCCCGATAGCACATGAAAAGCGCCAGAACGTGGACAATGATGCGGTTGGCCAAAAAGGGCGTATGCGTTTTTTCCTGAATATATTCAGGAAAAAACGCATACGCCCTTTTTGGCCAACCAAGCAACCTGGGAGAGCAAATCAGCACTACAAAGAAATCTCTCGCCCCCCCCCCCCACGGGGCAAAAGGGCCAGGCGAAAAAAGTCTAAAAACCAGAAAGGCAGGACAGCCCACGGAGTCAAGGGAGCCTTGTTAAGCTGATGGGCGGGATGTCAATGGCCAACAGCCAATCTTCACAAGTGTATCCTCTTTCCCAAACCATGTAAAACACAGAACCACAGAGCATAGGGCACTTCCACACATGGGCGTTGACCTTGGGAAAATGAAAAAATCAACCAGACACAGGGACCCCAAAGTTGAGGGCTGCTGTCTTGACAAGAACCTCCACTCCGGTACACGTTTCATATCCCAGGAAAGAGCCAAGTGGACAAAGACGAGTGGACACGTGGACAAAGACAAGTGGACAAGTGGACAAGTGGTGCTACGTAGGTCCAATGGAGTGTCACTCAGCCATGAAATCCACGTCATGAGGCTGGTAGCAGCATCCTGAGTGGATTTAGGTACGATCATCCTCAGTGAAATAAGTCCCACAAAAAAAGAAACTTATGATATCACTTATCGAGGGAATGTAAAAATCGCTCCCCATGCACTGAATCCCCAAACAGAACAGAGTCACGCTTTTAGAAAACACACTTATGCCTGCTTCAGGGGAAAGGTGAGGTGGGGTGACGCATAAAACTCGAGTTTGAAATGAGCACAGATACCCTTCCGAAAACCGAATATGGAATGGACACGACCTACTCCTTGCTCAATCAACTGGACTCACCAGACCCTGTTCATCGCACAAGTATCTATCCGACTAGTAAGCATCTTAAAAGCTAAGTCTTGATATCTCTGTGTAAGTGCATCAAGTGTGTGTAAAGCGGCCTAAAACCAGCAGGGAAAATCAGCTCAGACCCATTCTGAGGATACATTTCCAACATAAAGAAGAAACAAGCAGGGCAAAACAGAGAGAAATTCTTCCAAAATGCGTTCAGGGACTGGCATGCAACCAGGATTGACCACATCTACAGCCCCAGCGGCAGAAGACATAAGGCTGGACACTCTTGGGGCTGAGACGATTGGTGAGGTTGGGAAAGCAAATGCAGACCCTTGATAGGAATCCTGCGTGCTCCCCATTCCATGGGTCCCAACTCTCCAGGTTCAACGCAATCTTCCGACAGCGAAAGCACTCATTGGAAACCCAGCGGTTGCTACACCGTGGGATCGGGAAAGCTTTCTGAAACTCACCTCAGTTTTCATCTCCTGGTGCTCGTGTTCTCCATTCAGGCCCCCTTACTAACAATCTCCCCACTTGGAGACTCGGCGCCTTTCCATGCCTCTTTCGTACCGTCTGCAATTTGTCCGCAGGATGAACTGCAAGAGGGGGAACCAATGAGAGACTCGCTGGAGGTGTTTGGTCGGGCACATGTCACTCTCATTTCCCATCACGAAGAAGAATTCACCAGCGGTTCAGCCTGCCACCCCGGATCGACAATAGGGCGTGAAGCCATCCAGCCGTGTTGCGTCCCACTCACAAAAAAGCGACTTGGGAAATGGAGCTCAGGGGCACTGCACTTCCCAAACCTGCAGAGTTCTAAACGATAACTTTCGCCCCAAAATATATTGAGCGCAGGCTACGAAGAGGCGCTGAACGCAAGGCAGAACTGCAGGAAACGGATGTCAACGGGTACATCGGAATGGCCCCGATAGCACATGAAAAGCGCCAGAACGTGGACAATGATGCGGTTGGCCAAAAAGGGCGTATGCGTTTTTTCCTGAATATATTCAGGAAAAAACGCATACGCCCTTTTTGGCCAACCAAGCAACCTGGGAGAGCAAATCAGCACTACAAAGAAATCTCTCGCCCCCCCCCCCCACGGGGCAAAAGGGCCAGGCGAAAAAAGTCTAAAAACCAGAAAGGCAGGACAGCCCACGGAGTCAAGGGAGCCTTGTTAAGCTGATGGGCGGGATGTCAATGGCCAACAGCCAATCTTCACAAGTGTATCCTCTTTCCCAAACCATGTAAAACACAGAACCACAGAGCATAGGGCACTTCCACACATGGGCGTTGACCTTGGGAAAATGAAAAAATCAACCAGACACAGGGACCCCAAAGTTGAGGGCTGCTGTCTTGACAAGAACCTCCACTCCGGTACACGTTTCATATCCCAGGAAAGAGCCAAGTGGACAAAGACGAGTGGACACGTGGACAAAGACAAGTGGACAAGTGGACAAGTGGTGCTACGTAGGTCCAATGGAGTGTCACTCAGCCATGAAATCCACGTCATGAGGCTGGTAGCAGCATCCTGAGTGGATTTAGGTACGATCATCCTCAGTGAAATAAGTCCCACAAAAAAAGAAACTTATGATATCACTTATCGAGGGAATGTAAAAATCGCTCCCCATGCACTGAATCCCCAAACAGAACAGAGTCACGCTTTTAGAAAACACACTTATGCCTGCTTCAGGGGAAAGGTGAGGTGGGGTGACGCATAAAACTCGAGTTTGAAATGAGCACAGATACCCTTCCGAAAACCGAATATGGAATGGACACGACCTACTCCTTGCTCAATCAACTGGACTCACCAGACCCTGTTCATCGCACAAGTATCTATCCGACTAGTAAGCATCTTAAAAGCTAAGTCTTGATATCTCTGTGTAAGTGCATCAAGTGTGTGTAAAGCGGCCTAAAACCAGCAGGGAAAATCAGCTCAGACCCATTCTGAGGATACATTTCCAACATAAAGAAGAAACAAGCAGGGCAAAACAGAGAGAAATTCTTCCAAAATGCGTTCAGGGACTGGCATGCAACCAGGATTGACCACATCTACAGCCCCAGCGGCAGCAGACATAAGGCTGGACACTCTTGGGGCTGAGACGATTGGTGAGGTTGGGAAAGCAAATGCAGACCCTTGAAAGGAATCCTGCGTGCTCCCCATTCCATGGGTCCCAACTCTCCAGGTTCAACGCAATCTTCCGACAGCGAAAGCACTCATTGAAACCCAGCGGTTGCTACACCGTGGGATCGGTAAAGCTTTCTGAAACTCACCTCAGTTTTCATCTCCTGGTGCTCGTGTTCTCCATTCAGGCCCCCTTACTAACAATCTCCCCACTTGGAGACTCGGCGCCTTTCCATGCCTCTTTCGTACCGTCTGCAATTTGTCCGCAGGATGAACTGCAAGAGGGGGAACCAATGAGAGACTCGCTGGAGGTGTTTGGTCGGGCACATGTCACTCTCATTTGCCATCACGAAGAAGAATTCACCAGCGGTTCAGCCTGCCACCCCGGATCGACAATAGGGCGTGAAGCCATCCAGCCGTGTTGCGTCCCACTCACAAAAAAGCGACTTGGGAAATGGAGCTCAGGGGCACTGCACTTCCCAAACCTGCAGAGTTCTAAACGATAACTATCGCCCCAAAATATACTGAGGTCAGGCTACGAAGAGGCGCTGAACGCAAGGCAGAACTGCAGGAAACGGATGTCAACGGGTACATCGGAATGGCCCCGATAGCACATGAAAAGCGCCAGAACGTGGACAATGATGCGGTTGGCCAAAAAGGGCGTATGCGTTTTTTCCTGAATATATTCAGGAAAAAACGCATACGCCCTTTTTGGCCAACCAAGCAACCTGGGAGAGCAAATCAGCACTACAAAGAAATCTCTCGCCCCCCCCCCCCGGGGCAAAAGGGCCAGGCGAAAAAAGTCTAAAAACCAGAAAGGCAGGACAGCCCACGGAGTCAAGGGAGCCTTGTTAAGCTGATGGGCGGGATGTCAATGGCCAACAGCCAATCTTCACAAGTGTATCCTCTTTCCCAAACCATGGAAAACACAGAACCACAGAGCATAGGGCACTTCCACACATGGGCGTTGACCTTGGGAAAATGAAAAAATCAACCAGACACAGGGACCCCAAAGTTGAGGGCTGCTGTCTTGACAAGAACCTCCACTCCGGTACACGTTTCATATCCCAGGAAAGAGCCAAGTGGACAAAGACGAGTGGACAAGTGGACAAAGACAAGTGGACAAGTGGACAAGTGGTGCTACGTAGGTCCAATGGAGTGTCACTCAGCCATGAAATCCACGTCATGAGGCTGGTAGCAGCATCCTGAGTGGATTTAGGTACGATCATCCTCAGTGAAATAAGTCCCACAAAAAAAGAAACTTATGATATCACTTATCGAGGGAATGTAAAAATCGCTCCCCATGCACTGAATCCCCAAACAGAACAGAGTCACGCTTTTAGAAAACACACTTATGCCTGCTTCAGGGGAAAGGTGAGGTGGGGTGACGCATAAAACTCGAGTTTGAAATGAGCACAGATACCCTTCCGAAAACCGAATATGGAATGGACACGACCTACTCCTTGCTCAATCAACTGGACTCACCAGACCCTGTTCATCGCACAAGTATCTATCCGACTAGTAAGCATCTTAAAAGCTAAGTCTTGATATCTCTGTGTAAGTGCATCAAGTGTGTGTAAAGCGGCCTAAAACCAGCAGGGAAAATCAGCTCAGACCCATTCTGAGGATACATTTCCAACATAAAGAAGAAACAAGCAGGGCAAAACAGAGAGAAATTCTTCCAAAATGCGTTCAGGGACTGGCATGCAACCAGGATTGACCACATCTACAGCCCCAGCGGCAGAAGACATAAGGCTGGACACTCTTGGGGCTGAGACGATTGGTGAGGTTGGGAAAGCAAATGCAGACCCTTGATAGGAATCCTGCGTGCTCCCCATTCCATGGGTCCCAACTCTCCAGGTTCAACGCAATCTTCCGACAGCGAAAGCACTCATTGGAAACCCAGCGGTTGCTACACCGTGGGATCGGGAAAGCTTTCTGAAACTCACCTCAGTTTTCATCTCCTGGTGCTCGTGTTCTCCATTCAGGCCCCCTTACTAACAATCTCCCCACTTGGAGACTCGGCGCCTTTCCATGCCTCTTTCGTACCGTCTGCAATTTGTCCGCAGGATGAACTGCAAGAGGGGGAACCAATGAGAGACTCGCTGGAGGTGTTTGGTCGGGCACATGTCACTCTCATTTCCCATCACGAAGAAGAATTCACCAGCGGTTCAGCCTGCCACCCCGGATCGACAATAGGGCGTGAAGCCATCCAGCCGTGTTGCGTCCCACTCACAAAAAAGCGACTTGGGAAATGGAGCTCAGGGGCACTGCACTTCCCAAACCTGCAGAGTTCTAAACGATAACTTTCGCCCCAAAATATATTGAGCGCAGGCTACGAAGAGGCGCTGAACGCAAGGCAGAACTGCAGGAAACGGATGTCAACGGGTACATCGGAATGGCCCCGATAGCACATGAAAAGCGCCAGAACGTGGACAATGATGCGGTTGGCCAAAAAGGGCGTATGCGTTTTTTCCTGAATATATTCAGGAAAAAACGCATACGCCCTTTTTGGCCAACCAAGCAACCTGGGAGAGCAAATCAGCACTACAAAGAAATCTCTCGCCCCCCCCCCCCACGGGGCAAAAGGGCCAGGCGAAAAAAGTCTAAAAACCAGAAAGGCAGGACAGCCCACGGAGTCAAGGGAGCCTTGTTAAGCTGATGGGCGGGATGTCAATGGCCAACAGCCAATCTTCACAAGTGTATCCTCTTTCCCAAACCATGTAAAACACAGAACCACAGAGCATAGGGCACTTCCACACATGGGCGTTGACCTTGGGAAAATGAAAAAATCAACCAGACACAGGGACCCCAAAGTTGAGGGCTGCTGTCTTGACAAGAACCTCCACTCCGGTACACGTTTCATATCCCAGGAAAGAGCCAAGTGGACAAAGACGAGTGGACACGTGGACAAAGACAAGTGGACAAGTGGACAAGTGGTGCTACGTAGGTCCAATGGAGTGTCACTCAGCCATGAAATCCACGTCATGAGGCTGGTAGCAGCATCCTGAGTGGATTTAGGTACGATCATCCTCAGTGAAATAAGTCCCACAAAAAAAGAAACTTATGATATCACTTATCGAGGGAATGTAAAAATCGCTCCCCATGCACTGAATCCCCAAACAGAACAGAGTCACGCTTTTAGAAAACACACTTATGCCTGCTTCAGGGGAAAGGTGAGGTGGGGTGACGCATAAAACTCGAGTTTGAAATGAGCACAGATACCCTTCCGAAAACCGAATATGGAATGGACACGACCTACTCCTTGCTCAATCAACTGGACTCACCAGACCCTGTTCATCGCACAAGTATCTATCCGACTAGTAAGCATCTTAAAAGCTAAGTCTTGATATCTCTGTGTAAGTGCATCAAGTGTGTGTAAAGCGGCCTAAAACCAGCAGGGAAAATCAGCTCAGACCCATTCTGAGGATACATTTCCAACATAAAGAAGAAACAAGCAGGGCAAAACAGAGAGAAATTCTTCCAAAATGCGTTCAGGGACTGGCATGCAACCAGGATTGACCACATCTACAGCCCCAGCGGCAGCAGACATAAGGCTGGACACTCTTGGGGCTGAGACGATTGGTGAGGTTGGGAAAGCAAATGCAGACCCTTGAAAGGAATCCTGCGTGCTCCCCATTCCATGGGTCCCAACTCTCCAGGTTCAACGCAATCTTCCGACAGCGAAAGCACTCATTGAAACCCAGCGGTTGCTACACCGTGGGATCGGTAAAGCTTTCTGAAACTCACCTCAGTTTTCATCTCCTGGTGCTCGTGTTCTCCATTCAGGCCCCCTTACTAACAATCTCCCCACTTGGAGACTCGGCGCCTTTCCATGCCTCTTTCGTACCGTCTGCAATTTGTCCGCAGGATGAACTGCAAGAGGGGGAACCAATGAGAGACTCGCTGGAGGTGTTTGGTCGGGCACATGTCACTCTCATTTGCCATCACGAAGAAGAATTCACCAGCGGTTCAGCCTGCCACCCCGGATCGACAATAGGGCGTGAAGCCATCCAGCCGTGTTGCGTCCCACTCACAAAAAAGCGACTTGGGAAATGGAGCTCAGGGGCACTGCACTTCCCAAACCTGCAGAGTTCTAAACGATAACTATCGCCCCAAAATATACTGAGGTCAGGCTACGAAGAGGCGCTGAACGCAAGGCAGAACTGCAGGAAACGGATGTCAACGGGTACATCGGAATGGCCCCGATAGCACATGAAAAGCGCCAGAACGTGGACAATGATGCGGTTGGCCAAAAAGGGCGTATGCGTTTTTTCCTGAATATATTCAGGAAAAAACGCATACGCCCTTTTTGGCCAACCAAGCAACCTGGGAGAGCAAATCAGCACTACAAAGAAATCTCTCGCCCCCCCCCCCCCGGGGCAAAAGGGCCAGGCGAAAAAAGTCTAAAAACCAGAAAGGCAGGACAGCCCACGGAGTCAAGGGAGCCTTGTTAAGCTGATGGGCGGGATGTCAATGGCCAACAGCCAATCTTCACAAGTGTATCCTCTTTCCCAAACCATGGAAAACACAGAACCACAGAGCATAGGGCACTTCCACACATGGGCGTTGACCTTGGGAAAATGAAAAAATCAACCAGACACAGGGACCCCAAAGTTGAGGGCTGCTGTCTTGACAAGAACCTCCACTCCGGTACACGTTTCATATCCCAGGAAAGAGCCAAGTGGACAAAGACGAGTGGACAAGTGGACAAAGACAAGTGGACAAGTGGACAAGTGGTGCTACGTAGGTCCAATGGAGTGTCACTCAGCCATGAAATCCACGTCATGAGGCTGGTAGCAGCATCCTGAGTGGATTTAGGTACGATCATCCTCAGTGAAATAAGTCCCACAAAAAAAGAAACTTATGATATCACTTATCGAGGGAATGTAAAAATCGCTCCCCATGCACTGAATCCCCAAACAGAACAGAGTCACGCTTTTAGAAAACACACTTATGCCTGCTTCAGGGGAAAGGTGAGGTGGGGTGACGCATAAAACTCGAGTTTGAAATGAGCACAGATACCCTTCCGAAAACCGAATATGGAATGGACACGACCTACTCCTTGCTCAATCAACTGGACTCACCAGACCCTGTTCATCGCACAAGTATCTATCCGACTAGTAAGCATCTTAAAAGCTAAGTCTTGATATCTCTGTGTAAGTGCATCAAGTGTGTGTAAAGCGGCCTAAAACCAGCAGGGAAAATCAGCTCAGACCCATTCTGAGGATACATTTCCAACATAAAGAAGAAACAAGCAGGGCAAAACAGAGAGAAATTCTTCCAAAATGCGTTCAGGGACTGGCATGCAACCAGGATTGACCACATCTACAGCCCCAGCGGCAGAAGACATAAGGCTGGACACTCTTGGGGCTGAGACGATTGGTGAGGTTGGGAAAGCAAATGCAGACCCTTGAAAGGAATCCTGCGTGCTCCCCATTCCATGGGTCCCAACTCTCCAGGTTCAACGCAATCTTCCGACAGCGAAAGCACTCATTGGAAACCCAGCGGTTGCTACACCGTGGGATCGGGAAAGCTTTCTGAAACTCACCTCAGTTTTCATCTCCTGGTGCTCGTGTTCTCCATTCAGGCCCCCTTACTAACAATCTCCCCACTTGGAGACTCGGCGCCTTTCCATGCCTCTTTCGTACCGTCTGCAATTTGTCCGCAGGATGAACTGCAAGAGGGGGAACCAATGAGAGACTCGCTGGAGGTGTTTGGTCGGGCACATGTCACTCTCATTTGCCATCACGAAGAAGAATTCACCACAGGTTCAGCCTGCCACCCCGGATCGACAATAGGGCGTGAAGCCATCCAGCCGTGTTGCGTCCCACTCACAAAAAAGCGACTTGGGAAATGGAGCTCAGGGGCACTGCACTTCCCAAACCTGCAGAGTTCTAAACGATAACTATCGCCCCAAAATATATTGAGGTCAGGCTACGAAGAGGCGCTGAACGCAAGGCAGAACTGCAGGAAACGGATGTCAACGGGTACATCGGAATGGCCCCGATAGCACATGAAAAGCGCCAGAACGTGGACAATGATGCGGTTGGCCAAAAAGGGCGTATGCGTTTTTTCCTGAATATATTCAGGAAAAAACGCATACGCCCTTTTTGGCCAACCAAGCAACCTGGGAGAGCAAATCAGCACTACAAAGAAATCTCTCGCCCCCCCCCACCCCGGGGCAAAAGGGCCAGGCGAAAAAAGTCTAAAAACCAGAAAGGCAGGACAGCCCACGGAGTCAAGGGAGCCTTGTTAAGCTGATGGGCGGGATGTCAATGGCCAACAGCCAATCTTCACAAGTGTATCCTCTTTCCCAAACCATGTAAAACACAGAACCACAGAGCATAGGGCACTTCCACACATGGGCGTTGACCTTGGGAAAATGAAAAAATCAACCAGACACAGGGACCCCAAAGTTGAGGGCTGCTGTCTTGACAAGAACCTCCACTCCGGTACACGTTTCATATCCCAGGAAAGAGCCAAGTGGACAAAGACGAGTGGACACGTGGACAAAGACAAGTGGACAAGTGGACAAGTGGTGCTACGTAGGTCCAATGGAGTGTCACTCAGCCATGAAATCCACGTCATGAGGCTGGTAGCAGCATCCTGAGTGGATTTAGGTACGATCATCCTCAGTGAAATAAGTCCCACAAAAAAAGAAACTTATGATATCACTTATCGAGGGAATGTAAAAATCGCTCCCCATGCACTGAATCCCCAAACAGAACAGAGTCACGCTTTTAGAAAACACACTTATGCCTGCTTCAGGGGAAAGGTGAGGTGGGGTGACGCATAAAACTCGAGTTTGAAATGAGCACAGATACCCTTCCGAAAACCGAATATGGAATGGACACGACCTACTCCTTGCTCAATCAACTGGACTCACCAGACCCTGTTCATCGCACAAGTATCTATCCGACTAGTAAGCATCTTAAAAGCTAAGTCTTGATATCTCTGTGTAAGTGCATCAAGTGTGTGTAAAGCGGCCTAAAACCAGCAGGGAAAATCAGCTCAGACCCATTCTGAGGATACATTTCCAACATAAAGAAGAAACAAGCAGGGCAAAACAGAGAGAAATTCTTCCAAAATGCGTTCAGGGACTGGCATGCAACCAGGATTGACCACATCTACAGCCCCAGCGGCAGAAGACATAAGGCTGGACACTCTTGGGGCTGAGACGATTGGTGAGGTTGGGAAAGCAAATGCAGACCCTTGAAAGGAATCCTGCGTGCTCCCCATTCCATGGGTCCCAACGCTCCAGGTTCAACGCAATCTTCCGACAGCGAAAGCACTCATTGGAAACCCAGCGGATGCTACACCGTGGGATCGGGAAAGCTTTCTGAAACTCACCTCAGTTTTCATCTCCTGGTGCTCGTGTTCTCCATTCAGGCCCCCTTACTAACAATCTCCCCACTTGGAGACTCGGCGCCTTTCCATGCCTCTTTCGTACCGTCTGCAATTTGTCCGCAGGATGAACTGCAAGAGGGGGAACCAATGAGAGACTCGCTGGAGGTGTTTGGTCGGGCACATGTCACTCTCATTTCCCATCACGAAGAAGAGTTCACCAGCGGTTCAGCCTGCCACCCCGGATGGACAATAGGGCGTGAAGCCATCCAGCCGTGTTGCGTCCCACTCACAAAAAAGCGACTTGGGAAATGGAGCTCAGGGGCACTGCACTTCCCAAACCTGCAGAGTTCTAAACGATAACTATCGCCCCAAAATATATTGAGGTCAGGCTACGAAGAGGCGCTGAACGCAAGGCAGAACTGCAGGAAACGGATGTCAACGGGCACATCGGAATGGCCCCGATAGCACATGAAAAGCGCCAGAACGTGGACAATGATGCGGTTGGCCAAAAAGGGCGTATGCGTTTTTTCCTGAATATATTCAGGAAAAAAACGCATACGCCCTTTTTGGCCAACCAAGCAACCTGGGAGAGCAAATCAGCACTACAAAGAAATCTCTCGCCCCCCCCCCCCCCGGGGCAAAAGGGCCAGGCGAAAAAAGTCTAAAAACCAGAAAGGCAGGACAGCCCACGGAGTCAAGGGAGCCTTGTTAAGCTGATGGGCGGGATGTCAATGGCCAACAGCCAATCTTCACAAGTGTATCCTCTTTCCCAAACCATGTAAAACACAGAACCACAGAGCATAGGGCACTTCCACACATGGGCGTTGACCTTGGGAAAATGAAAAAATCAACCAGACACAGGGACCCCAAAGTTGAGGGCTGCTGTCTTGACAAGAACCTCCACTCCGGTACACGTTTCATATCCCAGGAAAGAGCCAAGTGGACAAAGACGAGTGGACAAGTGGACAAAGACAAGTGGACAAGTGGACAAGTGGTGCTACGTAGGTCCAATGGAGTGTCACTCAGCCATGAAATCCACGTCATGAGGCTGGTAGCAGCATCCTGAGTGGATTTAGGTACGATCATCCTCAGTGAAATAAGTCCCACAAAAAAAGAAACTTATGATATCACTTATCGAGGGAATGTAAAAATCGCTCCCCATGCACTGAATCCCCAAACAGAACAGAGTCACGCTTTTAGAAAACACACTTATGCCTGCTTCAGGGGAAAGGTGAGGTGGGGTGACGCATAAAACTCGAGTTTGAAATGAGCACAGATACCCTTCCGAAAACCGAATATGGAATGGACACGACCTACTCCTTGCTCAATCAACTGGACTCACCAGACCCTGTTCATCGCACAAGTATCTATCCGACTAGTAAGCATCTTAAAAGCTAAGTCTTGATATCTCTGTGTAAGTGCATCAAGTGTGTGTAAAGCGGCCTAAAACCAGCAGGGAAAATCAGCTCAGACCCATTCTGAGGATACATTTCCAACATAAAGAAGAAACAAGCAGGGCAAAACAGAGAGAAATTCTTCCAAAATGCGTTCAGGGACTGGCATGCAACCAGGATTGACCACATCTACAGCCCCAGCGGCAGAAGACATAAGGCTGGACACTCTTGGGGCTGAGACGATTGGTGAGGTTGGGAAAGCAAATGCAGACCCTTGAAAGGAATCCTGCGTGCTCCCCATTCCATGGGTCCCAACTCTCCAGGTTCAACGCAATCTTCCGACAGCGAAAGCACTCATTGGAAACCCAGCGGATGCTACACCGTGGGATCGGGAAAGCTTTCTGAAACTCACCTCAGTTTTCATCTCCTGGTGCTCGTGTTCTCCATTCAGGCCCCCTTACTAACAATCTCCCCACTTGGAGACTCGGCGCCTTTCCATGCCTCTTTCGTACCGTCTGCAATTTGTCCGCAGGATGAACTGCAAGAGGGGGAACCAATGAGAGACTCGCTGGAGGTGTTTGGTCGGGCACATGTCACTCTCATTTCCCATCACGAAGAAGAATTCACCAGCGGTTCAGCCTGCCACCCCGGATCGACAATAGGGCGTGAAGCCATCCAGCCGTGTTGCGTCCCACTCACAAAAAAGCGACTTGGGAAATGGAGCTCAGGGGCACTGCACTTCCCAAACCTGCAGAGTTCTAAACGATAACTATCGCCCCAAAATATATTGAGGTCAGGCTACGAAGAGGCGCTGAACGCAAGGCAGAACTGCAGGAAACGGATGTCAACGGGTACATCGGAATGGCCCCGATAGCACATGAAAAGCGCCAGAACGTGGACAATGATGCGGTTGGCCAAAAAGGGCGTATGCGTTTTTTCCTGAATATATTCAGGAAAAAACGCATACGCCCTTTTTGGCCAACCAAGCAACCTGGGAGAGCAAATCAGCACTACAAAGAAATCTCTCGCCCCCCCCGGGGCAAAAGGGCCAGGCGAAAAAAGTCTAAAAACCAGAAAGGCAGGACAGCCCACGGAGTCAAGGGAGCCTTGTTAAGCTGATGGGCGGGATGTCAATGGCCAACAGCCAATCTTCACAAGTGTATCCTCTTTCCCAAACCATGTAAAACACAGAACCACAGAGCATAGGGCACTTCCACACATGGGTGTTGACCTTGGGAAAATGAAAAAATCAACCAGACACAGGGACCCCAAAGTTGAGGGCTGCTGTCTTGACAAGAACCTCCACTCCGGTACACGTTTCATATCCCAGGAAAGAGCCAAGTGGACAAAGACGAGTGGACAAGTGGACAAAGACAAGTGGACAAGTGGACAAGTGGTGCTATGTAGGTCCAATGGAGTGTCACTCAGCCATGAAATCCACGTCATGAGGCTGGTAGCAGCATCCTGAGTGGATTTAGGTACGATCATCCTCAGTGAAATAAGTCCCACAAAAAAAGAAACTTATGATATCACTTATCGAGGGAATGTAAAAATCGCTCCCCATGCACTGAATCCCCAAACAGAACAGAGTCACGCTTTTAGAAAACACACTTATGCCTGCTTCAGGGGAAAGGTGAGGTGGGGTGACGCATAAAACTCGAGTTTGAAATGAGCACAGATACCCTTCCGAAAACCGAATATGGAATGGACACGACCTACTCCTTGCTCAATCAACTGGACTCACCAGACCCTGTTCATCGCACAAGTATCTATTCGACTAGTAAGCATCTTAAAAGCTAAGTCTTGATATCTCTGTGTAAGTGCATCAAGGGTGTGTAAAGCGGCCTAAAACCAGCAGGGAAAATCAGCTCAGACCCATTCTGAGGATACATTTCCAACACAAAGAAGAAACAAGCAGGGCAAAACAGAGAGAAATTCTTCCAAAATGCGTTCAGGGACTGGCATGCAACCAGGATTGACCACATCTACAGCCCCAGCGGCAGAAGACATAAGGCTGGACACTCTTGGGGCTGAGACGATTGGTGAGGTTGGGAAAGCAAATGCAGACCCTTGAAAGGAATCCTGCGTGCTCCCCATTCCATGGGTCCCAACTCTCCAGGTTCAACGCAATCTTCCGACAGCGAAAGCACTCATTGGAAACCCAGCGGATGCTACACCGTGGGATCGGGAAAGCTTTCTGAAACTCACCTCAGTTTTCATCTCCTGGTGCTCGTGTTCTCCATTCAGGCCCCCTTACTAACAATCTCCCCACTTGGAGACTCGGCGCCTTTCCATGCCTCTTTCGTACCGTCTGCAATTTGTCCGCAGGATGAACTGCAAGAGGGGGAACCAATGAGAGACTCGCTGGAGGTGTTTGGTCGGGCACATGTCACTCTCATTTCCCATCACGAAGAAGAATTCACCAGCGGTTCAGCCTGCCACCCCGGATCGACAATAGGGCGTGAAGCCATCCAGCCGTGTTGCGTCCCACTCACAAAAAAGCGACTTGGGAAATGGAGCTCAGGGGCACTGCACTTCCCAAACCTGCAGAGTTCTAAACGATAACTATCGCCCCAAAATATATTGAGGTCAGGCTACGAAGAGGCGCTGAACGCAAGGCAGAACTGCAGGAAACGGAAGTCAACGGGTACATCGGAATGGCCCCGATAGCACATGAAAAGCGCCAGAACGTGGACAATGATGCGGTTGGCCAAAAAGGGCGTATGCGTTTTTTCCTGAATATATTCAGGAAAAAACGCATACGCCCTTTTTGGCCAACCAAGCAACCTGGGAGAGCAAATCAGCACTACAAAGAAATCTCTCACCCCCCCCCCCGGGGCAAAAGGGCCAGGCGAAAAAAGTCTAAAAACCAGAAAGGCAGGACAGGCCACGGAGTCAAGGGAGCCTTGTTAAGCTGATGGGCGGGATGTCAATGGCCAACAGCCAATCTTCACAAGTGTATCCTCTTTCCCAAACCATGTAAAACACAGAACCACAGAGCATAGGGCACTTCCACACATGGGCGTTGACCTTGGGAAAATGAAAAAATCAACCAGACACAGGGACCCCAAAGTTGAGGGCTGCTGTCTTGACAAGAACCTCCACTCCGGTACACGTTTCATATCCCAGGAAAGAGCCAAGTGGACAAGTGTTCAAAGACAAGTGGACAAGTGGACAAGTGGTGCTACGTAGGTCCAATGGAGTGTCACTCAGCCATGAAATCCACGTCATGAGGCTGGTAGCAGCATCCTGAGTGGATTTAGGTACGATCATCCTCAGTGAAATAAGTCCCACAAAAAAAGAAACTTATGATATCACTTATCGAGGGAATGTAAAAATCGCTCCCCATGCACTGAATCCGCAAACAGAACAGAGTCACGCTTTTAGAAAACACACTTATGCCTGCTTCAGGGGAAAGGTGAGGTGGGGTGACGCATAAAACTCGAGTTTGAAATGAGCACAGATACCCTTCCGAAAACCGAATATGGAATGGACACGACCTACTCCTTGCTCAATCAACTGGACTCACCAGACCCTGTTCATCGCACAAGTATCTATCCGACTAGTAAGCACCTTAAAAGCTAAGTCTTGATATCTCTGTGTAAGTGCATCAAGTGTGTGTAAAGCGGCCTAAAACCAGCAGGGAAAATCAGCTCAGACCCATTCTGAGGATACATTTCCAACATAAAGAAGAAACAAGCAGGGCAAAACAGAGAGAAATTCTTCCAAAATGCGTTCAGGGACTGGCATGCAACCAGGATTGACCACATCTACAGCCCCAGCGGCAGAAGACATAAGGCTGGACACTCTTGGGGCTGAGACGATTGGTGAGGTTGGGAAAGCAAATGCAGACCCTTGAAAGGAATCCTGCGTGCTCCCCATTCCATGGGTCCCAACTCTCCAGGTTCAACGCAATCTTCTGACATCGAAAGCACTCATTGGAAACCCAGCGGATGCTACACCGTGGGATCGGGAAAGCTTTCTGAAACTCACCTCAGTTTTCATCTCCTGGTGCTCGTGTTCTCCATTCAGGCCCCCTTACTAACAATCTCCCCACTTGGAGACTCGGCGCCTTTCCATGCCTCTTTCGTACCGTCTGCAATTTGTCCGCAGGATGAACTGCAAGAGGGGGAACCAATGAGAGACTCGCTGGAGGTGTTTGGTCGGGCACATGTCACTCTCATTTCCCATCACGAAGAAGAATTCACCAGAGGTTCAGCCTGCCACCCCGGATCGACAATAGGGCGTGAAGCCATCCAGCCGTGTTGCGTCCCACTCACAAAGAAGCGACTTGGGAAATGGAGCTCAGGGGCACTGCACTTCCCAAACCTGCAGAGTTCTAAACGATAACTATCGCCCCAAAATATATTGAGGTCAGGCTACGAAGAGGCGCTGAACGCAAGGCAGAACTGCAGGAAACGGATGTCAACGGGTACATCGGAATGGCCCCGATAGCACATGAAAAGCGCCAGAACGTGGACAATGATGCGGTTGGCCAAAAAGGGCGTATGCGTTTTTTCCTGAATATATTCAGGAAAAAACGCATACGCCCTTTTTGGCCAACCAAGCAACCTGGGAGAGCAAATCAGCACTACAAAGAAATCTCTCGCCCCCCCCCACCCCGGGGCAAAAGGGCCAGGCGAAAAAAGTCTAAAAACCAGAAAGGCAGGACAGGCCACGGAGTCAAGGGAGCCTTGTTAAGCTGATGGGCGGGATGTCAATGGCCAACAGCCAATCTTCACAAGTGTATCCTCTTTCCCAAACCATGTAAAACACAGAACCACAGAGCATAGGGCACTTCCACACATGGGCGTTGACCTTGGGAAAATGAAAAAATCAACCAGACACAGGGACCCCAAAGTTGAGGGCTGCTGTCTTGACAAGAACCTCCACTCCGGTACACGTTTCATATCCCAGGAAAGAGCCAAGTGGACAAGTGGACAAAGACAAGTGGACAAGTGGACAAGTGGTGCTACGTAGGTCCAATGGAGTGTCACTCAGCCATGAAATCCACGTCATGAGGCTGGTAGCAGCATCCTGAGTGGATTTAGGTACGATCATCCTCAGTGAAATAAGTCCCACAAAAAAAGAAACTTATGATATCACTTATCGAGGGAATGTAAAAATCGCTCCCCATGCACTGAATCCCCAAACAGAACAGAGTCACGCTTTTAGAAAACACACTTATGCCTGCTTCAGGGGAAAGGTGAGGTGGGGTGACGCATAAAACTCGAGTTTGAAATGAGCACAGATACCCTTCCGAAAACCGAATATGGAATGGACACGACCTACTCCTTGCTCAATCAACTGGACTCACCAGACCCTGTTCATCGCACAAGTATCTATCCGACTAGTAAGCATCTTAAAAGCTAAGTCTTGATATCTCTGTGTAAGTGCATCAAGTGTGTGTAAAGCGGCCTAAAACCAGCAGGGAAAATCAGCTCAGACCCATTCTGAGGATACATTTCCAACATAAAGAAGAAACAAGCAGGGCAAAACAGAGAGAAATTCTTCCAAAATGCGTTCAGGGACTGGCATGCAACCAGGATTGACCACATCTACAGCCCCAGCGGCAGCAGACATAAGGCTGGACACTCTTGGGGCTGAGACGTTTGGTGAGGTTGGGAAAGCAAATGCAGACCCTTGAAAGGAATCCTGCGTGCTCCCCATTCCATGGGTCCCAACTCTCCAGGTTCAACGCAATCTTCCGACAGCGAAAGCACTCATTGGAAACCCAGCGGTTGCTACACCGTGGGATCGGGAAAGCTTTCTGAAACTCACCTCAGTTTTCATCTCCTGGTGCTCGTGTTCTCCATTCAGGCCCCCTTACTAACAATCTCCCCACTTGGAGACTCGGCGCCTTTCCATGCCTCTTTCGTACCGTCTGCAATTTGTCCGCAGGATGAACTGCAAGAGGGGGAACCAATGAGAGACTCGCTGGAGGTGTTTGGTCGGGCACATGTCACTCTCATTTCCCATCACGAAGAAGAATTCACCAGCGGTTCAGCCTGCCACCCCGGATCGACAATAGGGCGTGAAGCCATCCAGCCGTGTTGCGTCCCACTCACAAAAAAGCGACTTGGGAAATGGAGCTCAGGGGCACTGCACTTCCCAAACCTGCAGAGTTCTAAACGATAACTATCGCCCCAAAATATATTGAGGTCAGGCTACGAAGAGGCGCTGAACGCAAGGCAGAACTGCAGGAAACGGATGTCAACGGGTACATCGGAATGGCCCCGATAGCACATGAAAAGCGCCAGAACGTGGACAATGATGCGGTTGGCCAAAAAGGGCGTATGCGTTTTTTCCTGAATATATTCAGGAAAAAACGCATACGCCCTTTTTGGCCAACCAAGCAACCTGGGAGAGCAAATCAGCACTACAAAGAAATCTCTCGCCCCCCCCCGGGGCAAAAGGGCCAGGCGAAAAAAGTCTAAAAACCAGAAAGGCAGGACAGCCCACGGAGTCAAGGGAGCCTTGTTAAGCTGATGGGCGGGATGTCAATGGCCAACAGCCAATCTTCACAAGTGTATCCTCTTTCCCAAACCATGTAAAACACAGAACCACAGAGCATAGGGCACTTCCACACATGGGCGTTGACCTTGGGAAAATGAAAAAATCAACCAGACACAGGGACCCCAAAGTTGAGGGCTGCTGTCTTGACAAGAACCTCCACTCCGGTACACGTTTCATATCCCAGGAAAGAGCCAAGTGGACAAAGACGAGTGGACAAGTGGACAAAGACAAGTGGACAAGTGGACAAGTGGTGCTACGTAGGTCCAATGGAGTGTCACTCAGCCATGAAATCCATGTCATGAGGCTGGTAGCAGCATCCTGAGTGGATTTAGGTACGATCATCCTCAGTGAAATAAGTCCCACAAAAAAAGAAACTTATGATATCACTTATCGAGGGAATGTAAAAATCGCTCCCCATGCACTGAATCCCCAAACAGAACAGAGTCACGCTTTTAGAAAACACACTTATGCCTGCTTCAGGGGAAAGGTGAGGTGGGGTGACGCATAAAACTCGAGTTTGAAATGAGCACAGATACCCTTCCGAAAACCGAATATGGAATGGACACGACCTACTCCTTGCTCAATCAACTGGACTCACCAGACCCTGTTCATCGCACAAGTATCTATCCGACTAGTAAGCATCTTAAAAGCTAAGTCTTGATATCTCTGTGTAAGTGCATCAAGTGTGTGTAAAGCGGCCTAAAACCAGCAGGGAAAATCAGCTCAGACCCATTCTGAGGATACATTTCCAACATAAAGAAGAAACAAGCAGGGCAAAACAGAGAGAAATTCTTCCAAAATGCGTTCAGGGACTGGCATGCAACCAGGATTGACCACATCTACAGCCCCAGCGGCAGCAGACATAAGGCTGGACACTCTTGGGGCTGAGACGATTGGTGAGGTTGGGAAAGCAAATGCAGACCCTTGAAAGGAATCCTGCGTGCTCCCCATTCCATGGGTCCCAACTCTCCAGGTTCAACGCAATCTTCCGACAGCGAAAGCACTCATTGGAAACCCAGCGGTTGCTACACCGTGGGATCGGGAAAGCTTTCTGAAACTCACCTCAGTTTTCATCTCCTGGTGCTCGTGTTCTCCATTCAGGCCCCCTTACTAACAATCTCCCCACTTGGAGACTCGGCGCCTTTCCATGCCTCTTTCGTACCGTCTGCAATTTGTCCGCAGGATGAACTGCAAGAGGGGGAACCAATGAGAGACTCGCTGGAGGTGTTTGGTCGGGCACATGTCACTCTCATTTCCCATCACGAAGAAGAATTCACCAGCGGTTCAGCCTGCCACCCCGGATCGACAATAGGGCGTGAAGCCATCCAGCCGTGTTGCGTCCCACTCACAAAAAAGCGACTTGGGAAATGGAGCTCAGGGGCACTGCACTTCCCAAACCTGCAGAGTTCTAAACGATAACTATCGCCCCAAAATATATTGAGGTCAGGCTACGAAGAGGCGCTGAACGCAAGGCAGAACTGCAGGAAACGGATGTCAACGGGTACATCGGAATGGCCCCGATAGCACATGAAAAGCGCCAGAACGTGGACAATGATGCGGTTGGCCAAAAAGGGCGTATGCGTTTTTTCCTGAATATATTCAGGAAAAAACGCATACGCCCTTTTTGGCCAACCAAGCAACCTGGGAGAGCAAATCAGCACTACAAAGAAATCTCTCGCCCCCCCCCCCCGGGGCAAAAGGGCCAGGCGAAAAAAGTCTAAAAACCAGAAAGGCAGGACAGCCCACGGAGTCAAGGGAGCCTTGTTAAGCTGATGGGCGGGATGTCAATGGCCAACAGCCAATCTTCACAAGTGTATCCTCTTTCCCAAACCATGTAAAACACAGAACCACAGAGCATAGGGCACTTCCACACATGGGCGTTGACCTTGGGAAAATGAAAAAATCAACCAGACACAGGGACCCCAAAGTTGAGGGCTGCTGTCTTGACAAGAACCTCCACTCCGGTACACGTTTCATATCCCAGGAAAGAGCCAAGTGGACAAAGACGAGTGGACACGTGGACAAAGACAAGTGGACAAGTGGACAAGTGGTGCTACGTAGGTCCAATGGAGTGTCACTCAGCCATGAAATCCACGTCATGAGGCTGGTAGCAGCATCCTGAGTGGATTTAGGTACGATCATCCTCAGTGAAATAAGTCCCACAAAAAAAGAAACTTATGATATCACTTATCGAGGGAATGTAAAAATCGCTCCCCATGCACTGAATCCCCAAACAGAACAGAGTCACGCTTTTAGAAAACACACTTATGCCTGCTTCAGGGGAAAGGTGAGGTGGGGTGACGCATAAAACTCGAGTTTGAAATGAGCACAGATACCCTTCCGAAAACCGAATATGGAATGGACACGACCTACTCCTTGCTCAATCAACTGGACTCACCAGACCCTGTTCATCGCACAAGTATCTATCCGACTAGTAAGCATCTTAAAAGCTAAGTCTTGATATCTCTGTGTAAGTGCATCAAGTGTGTGTAAAGCGGCCTAAAACCAGCAGGGAAAATCAGCTCAGACCCATTCTGAGGATACATTTCCAACATAAAGAAGAAACAAGCAGGGCAAAACAGAGAGAAATTCTTCCAAAATGCGTTCAGGGACTGGCATGCAACCAGGATTGACCACATCTACAGCCCCAGCGGCAGCAGACATAAGGCTGGACACTCTTGGGGCTGAGACGATTGGTGAGGTTGGGAAAGCAAATGCAGACCCTTGAAAGGAATCCTGCGTGCTCCCCATTCCATGGCTCCCAACTCTCCAGGTTCAACGCAATCTTCCGACAGCGAAAGCACTCATTGGAAACCCAGCGGTTGCTACACCGTGGGATCGGGAAAGCTTTCTGAAACTCACCTCAGTTTTCCTCTCCTGGTGCTCGTGTTCTCCATTCAGGCCCCCTTACTAACAATCTCCCCACTTGGAGACTCGGCGCCTTTCCATGCCTCTTTCGTACCGTCTGCAATTTGTCCGCAGGATGAACTGCAAGAGGGGGAACCAATGAGAGACTCGCTGGAGGTGTTTGGTCGGGCACATGTCACTCTCATTTGCCATCACGAAGAAGAATTCACCACAGGTTCAGCCTGCCACCCCGGATCGACAATAGGGCGTGAAGCCATCCAGCCGTGTTGCGTCCCACTCACAAAAAAGCGACTTGGGAAATGGAGCTCAGGGGCACTGCACTTCCCAAACCTGCAGAGTTCTAAACGATAACTATCGCCCCAAAATATATTGAGGTCAGGCTACGAAGAGGCGCTGAACGCAAGGCAGAACTGCAGGAAACGGATGTCAACGGGTACATCGGAATGGCCCCGATAGCACATGAAAAGCGCCAGAACGTGGACAATGATGCGGTTGGCCAAAAAGGGCGTATGCGTTTTTTCCTGAATATATTCAGGAAAATAATAATATTCAGGAAAAAACGCATACGCCCTTTTTGGCCAACCAAGCAACCTGGGAGAGCAAATCAGCACTACAAAGAAATCTCTCGCCCCCCCCCCCCCCGGGGCAAAAGGGCCAGGCGAAAAAAGTCTAAAAACCAGAAAGGCAGGACAGTCCACGGAGTCAAGGGAGCCTTGTTAAGCTGATGGGCGGGATGTCAATGGCCAACAGCCAATCTTCACAAGTGTATCCTCTTTCCCAAACCATGGAAAACACAGAACCACAGAGCATAGGGCACTTCCACACATGGGCGTTGACCTTGGGAAAATGAAAAAATCAACCAGACACAGGGACCCCAAAGTTGAGGGCTGCTGTCTTGACAAGAACCTCCACTCCGGTACACGTTTCATATCCCAGGAAAGAGCCAAGTGGACAAAGACGAGTGGACAAGTGGACAAAGACAAGTGGACAAGTGGACAAGTGGTGCTACGTAGGTCCAATGGAGTGTCACTCAGCCATGAAATCCACGTCATGAGGCTGGTAGCAGCATCCTGAGTGGATTTAGGTACGATCATCCTCAGTGAAATAAGTCCCACAAAAAAAGAAACTTATGATATCACTTATCGAGGGAATGTAAAAATCGCTCCCCATGCACTGAATCCCCAAACAGAACAGAGTCACGCTTTTAGAAAACACACTTATGCCTGCTTCAGGGGAAAGGTGAGGTGGGGTGACGCATAAAACTCGAGTTTGAAATGAGCACAGATACCCTTCCGAAAACCGAATATGGAATGGACACGACCTACTCCTTGCTCAATCAACTGGACTCACCAGACCCTGTTCATCGCACAAGTATCTATCCGACTAGTAAGCATCTTAAAAGCTAAGTCTTGATATCTCTGTGTAAGTGCATCAAGTGTGTGTAAAGCGGCCTAAAACCAGCAGGGAAAATCAGCTCAGACCCATTCTGAGGATACATTTCCAACATAAAGAAGAAACAAGCAGGGCAAAACAGAGAGAAATTCTTCCAAAATGCGTTCAGGGACTGGCATGCAACCAGGATTGACCACATCTACAGCCCCAGCGGCAGAAGACATAAGGCTGGACACTCTTGGGGCTGAGACGATTGGTGAGGTTGGGAAAGCAAATGCAGACCCTTGAAAGGAATCCTGCGTGCTCCCCATTCCATGGGTCCCAACTCTCCAGGTTCAACGCAATCTTCCGACAGCGAAAGCACTCATTGGAAACCCAGCGGTTGCTACACCGTGGGATCGGGAAAGCTTTCTGAAACTCACCTCAGTTTTCATCTCCTGGAGCTCGTGTTCTCCATTCAGGCCCCCTTACTAACAATCTCCCCACTTGGAGACTCGGCGCCTTTCCATGCCTCTTTCGTACCGTCTGCAATTTGTCCGCAGGATGAACTGCAAGAGGGGGAACCAATGAGAGACTCGCTGGAGGTGTTTGGTCGGGCACATGTCACTCTCATTTGCCATCACGAAGAAGAATTCACCACAGGTTCAGCCTGCCACCCCGGATCGACAATAGGGCGTGAAGCCATCCAGCCGTGTTGCGTCCCACTCACAAAAAAGCGACTTGGGAAATGGAGCTCTGGGGCACTGCACTTCCCAAACCTGCAGAGTTCTAAACGATAACTTTCGCCCCAAAATATATTGAGCGCAGGCTACGAAGAGGCGCTGAACGCAAGG
Organism: Kogia breviceps; assembly: GCF_026419965.1. Taxonomy (NCBI): domain Eukaryota; kingdom Metazoa; phylum Chordata; class Mammalia; order Artiodactyla; family Physeteridae; genus Kogia; species Kogia breviceps. The sequence continues at coordinate 128,611 of NW_026711617.1, read as the reverse complement.
CAGAACTGCAGGAAACGGATGTCAACGGGTACATCGGAATGGCCCCGATAGCACATGAAAAGCGCCAGAACGTGGACAATGATGCGGTTGGCCAAAAAGGGCGTATGCGTTTTTTCCTGAATATATTCAGGAAAAAACGCATACGCCCTTTTTGGCCAACCAAGCAACCTGGGAGAGCAAATCAGCACTACAAAGAAATCTCTCGCCCCCCCCCCCCCCGGGGCAAAAGGGCCAGGCGAAAAAAGTCTAAAAACCAGAAAGGCAGGACAGCCCACGGAGTCAAGGGAGCCTTGTTAAGCTGATGGGCGGGATGTCAATGGCCAACAGCCAATCTTCACAAGTGTATCCTCTTTCCCAAACCATGTAAAACACAGAACCACAGAGCATAGGGCACTTCCACACATGGGCGTTGACCTTGGGAAAATGAAAAAATCAACCAGACACAGGGACCCCAAAGTTGAGGGCTGCTGTCTTGACAAGAACCTCCACTCCGGTACACGTTTCATATCCCAGGAAAGAGCCAAGTGGACAAAGACGAGTGGACACGTGGACAAAGACAAGTGGACAAGTGGACAAGTGGTGCTACGTAGGTCCAATGGAGTGTCACTCAGCCATGAAATCCACGTCATGAGGCTGGTAGCAGCATCCTGAGTGGATTTAGGTACGATCATCCTCAGTGAAATAAGTCCCACAAAAAAAGAAACTTATGATATCACTTATCGAGGGAATGTAAAAATCGCTCCCCATGCACTGAATCCCCAAACAGAACAGAGTCACGCTTTTAGAAAACACACTTATGCCTGCTTCAGGGGAAAGGTGAGGTGCGGTGACGCATAAAACTCGAGTTTGAAATGAGCACAGATACCCTTCCGAAAACCGAATATGGAATGGACACGACCTACTCCTTGCTCAATCAACTGGACTCACCAGACCCTGTTCATCGCACAAGTATCTATCCGACTAGTAAGCATCTTAAAAGCTAAGTCTTGATATCTCTGTGTAAGTGCATCAAGTGTGTGTAAAGCGGCCTAAAACCAGCAGGGAAAATCAGCTCAGACCCATTCTGAGGATACATTTCCAACATAAAGAAGAAACAAGCAGGGCAAAACAGAGAGAAATTCTTCCAAAATGCGTTCAGGGACTGGCATGCAACCAGGATTGACCACATCTACAGCCCCAGCGGCAGCAGACATAAGGCTGGACACTCTTGGGGCTGAGACGATTGGTGAGGTTGGGAAAGCAAATGCAGACCCTTGAAAGGAATCCTGCGTGCTCCCCATTCCATGGGTCCCAACTCTCCAGGTTCAACGCAATCTTCCGACAGCGAAAGCACTCATTGGAAACCCAGCGGTTGCTACACCGTGGGATCGGGAAAGCTTTCTGAAACTCACCTCAGTTTTCATCTCCTGGTGCTCGTGTTCTCCATTCAGGCCCCCTTACTAACAATCTCCCCACTTGGAGACTCGGCGCCTTTCCATGCCTCTTTCGTACCGTCTGCAATTTGTCCGCAGGATGAACTGCAAGAGGGGGAACCAATGAGAGACTCGCTGGAGGTGTTTGGTCGGGCACATGTCACTCTCATTTCCCATCACGAAGAAGAATTCACCAGCGGTTCAGCCTGCCACCCCGGATCGACAATAGGGCGTGAAGCCATCCAGCCGTGTTGCGTCCCACTCACAAAAAAGCGACTTGGGAAATGGAGCTCAGGGGCACTGCACTTCCCAAACCTGCAGAGTTCTAAACGATAACTTTCGCCCCAAAATATATTGAGCGCAGGCTACGAAGAGGCGCTGAACGCAAGGCAGAACTGCAGGAAACGGATGTCAACGGGTACATCGGAATGGCCCCGATAGCACATGAAAAGCGCCAGAACGTGGACAATGATGCGGTTGGCCAAAAAGGGCGTATGCGTTTTTTCCTGAATATATTCAGGAAAAAACGCATACGCCCTTTTTGGCCAACCAAGCAACCTGGGAGAGCAAATCAGCACTACAAAGAAATCTCTCGCCCCCCCCCCCCCCCCGGGGCAAAAGGGCCAGGCGAAAAAAGTCTAAAAACCAGAAAGGCAGGACAGCCCACGGAGTCAAGGGAGCCTTGTTAAGCTGATGGGCGGGATGTCAATGGCCAACAGCCAATCTTCACAAGTGTATCCTCTTTCCCAAACCATGGAAAACACAGAACCACAGAGCATAGGGCACTTCCACACATGGGCGTTGACCTTGGGAAAATGAAAAAATCAACCAGACACAGGGACCCCAAAGTTGAGGGCTGCTGTCTTGACAAGAACCTCCACTCCGGTACACGTTTCATATCCCAGGAAAGAGCCAAGTGGACAAAGACGAGTGGACAAGTGGACAAAGACAAGTGGACAAGTGGACAAGTGGTGCTACGTAGGTCCAATGGAGTGTCACTCAGCCATGAAATCCACGTCATGAGGCTGGTAGCAGCATCCTGAGTGGATTTAGGTACGATCATCCTCAGTGAAATAAGTCCCACAAAAAAAGAAACTTATGATATCACTTATCGAGGGAATGTAAAAATCGCTCCCCATGCACTGAATCCCCAAACAGAACAGAGTCACGCTTTTAGAAAACACACTTATGCCTGCTTCAGGGGAAAGGTGAGGTGGGGTGACGCATAAAACTCGAGTTTGAAATGAGCACAGATACCCTTCCGAAAACCGAATATGGAATGGACACGACCTACTCCTTGCTCAATCAACTGGACTCACCAGACCCTGTTCATCGCACAAGTATCTATCCGACTAGTAAGCATCTTAAAAGCTAAGTCTTGATATCTCTGTGTAAGTGCATCAAGTGTGTGTAAAGCGGCCTAAAACCAGCAGGGAAAATCAGCTCAGACCCATTCTGAGGATACATTTCCAACATAAAGAAGAAACAAGCAGGGCAAAACAGAGAGAAATTCTTCCAAAATGCGTTCAGGGACTGGCATGCAACCAGGATTGACCACATCTACAGCCCCAGCGGCAGAAGACATAAGGCTGGACACTCTTGGGGCTGAGACGATTGGTGAGGTTGGGAAAGCAAATGCAGACCCTTGAAAGGAATCCTGCGTGCTCCCCATTCCATGGGTCCCAACTCTCCAGGTTCAACGCAATCTTCCGACAGCGAAAGCACTCATTGGAAACCCAGCGGTTGCTACACCGTGGGATCGGGAAAGCTTTCTGAAACTCACCTCAGTTTTCATCTCCTGGTGCTCGTGTTCTCCATTCAGGCCCCCTTACTAACAATCTCCCCACTTGGAGACTCGGCGCCTTTCCATGCCTCTTTCGTACCGTCTGCAATTTGTCCGCAGGATGAACTGCAAGAGGGGGAACCAATGAGAGACTCGCTGGAGGTGTTTGGTCGGGCACATGTCACTCTCATTTGCCATCACGAAGAAGAATTCACCACAGGTTCAGCCTGCCACCCCGGATCGACAATAGGGCGTGAAGCCATCCAGCCGTGTTGCGTCCCACTCACAAAAAAGCGACTTGGGAAATGGAGCTCTGGGGCACTGCACTTCCCAAACCTGCAGAGTTCTAAACGATAACTTTCGCCCCAAAATATATTGAGCGCAGGCTACGAAGAGGCGCTGAACGCAAGGCAGAACTGCAGGAAACGGATGTCAACGGGTACATCGGAATGGCCCCGATAGCACATGAAAAGCGCCAGAACGTGGACAATGATGCGGTTGGCCAAAAAGGGCGTATGCGTTTTTTCCTGAATATATTCAGGAAAAAACGCATACGCCCTTTTTGGCCAACCAAGCAACCTGGGAGAGCAAATCAGCACTACAAAGAAATCTCTCGCCCCCCCCCCCCCCCGGGGCAAAAGGGCCAGGCGAAAAAAGTCTAAAAACCAGAAAGGCAGGACAGCCCACGGAGTCAAGGGAGCCTTGTTAAGCTGATGGGCGGGATGTCAATGGCCAACAGCCAATCTTCACAAGTGTATCCTCTTTCCCAAACCATGGAAAACACAGAACCACAGAGCATAGGGCACTTCCACACATGGGCGTTGACCTTGGGAAAATGAAAAAATCAACCAGACACAGGGACCCCAAAGTTGAGGGCTGCTGTCTTGACAAGAACCTCCACTCCGGTACACGTTTCATATCCCAGGAAAGAGCCAAGTGGACAAAGACGAGTGGACAAGTGGACAAAGACAAGTGGACAAGTGGACAAGTGGTGCTACGTAGGTCCAATGGAGTGTCACTCAGCCATGAAATCCACGTCATGAGGCTGGTAGCAGCATCCTGAGTGGATTTAGGTACGATCATCCTCAGTGAAATAAGTCCCACAAAAAAAGAAACTTATGATATCACTTATCGAGGGAATGTAAAAATCGCTCCCCATGCACTGAATCCCCAAACAGAACAGAGTCACGCTTTTAGAAAACACACTTATGCCTGCTTCAGGGGAAAGGTGAGGTGGGGTGACGCATAAAACTCGAGTTTGAAATGAGCACAGATACCCTTCCGAAAACCGAATATGGAATGGACACGACCTACTCCTTGCTCAATCAACTGGACTCACCAGACCCTGTTCATCGCACAAGTATCTATCCGACTAGTAAGCATCTTAAAAGCTAAGTCTTGATATCTCTGTGTAAGTGCATCAAGTGTGTGTAAAGCGGCCTAAAACCAGCAGGGAAAATCAGCTCAGACCCATTCTGAGGATACATTTCCAACATAAAGAAGAAACAAGCAGGGCAAAACAGAGAGAAATTCTTCCAAAATGCGTTCAGGGACTGGCATGCAACCAGGATTGACCACATCTACAGCCCCAGCGGCAGAAGACATAAGGCTGGACACTCTTGGGGCTGAGACGATTGGTGAGGTTGGGAAAGCAAATGCAGACCCTTGATAGGAATCCTGCGTGCTCCCCATTCCATGGGTCCCAACTCTCCAGGTTCAACGCAATCTTCCGACAGCGAAAGCACTCATTGGAAACCCAGCGGTTGCTACACCGTGGGATCGGGAAAGCTTTCTGAAACTCACCTCAGTTTTCATCTCCTGGTGCTCGTGTTCTCCATTCAGGCCCCCTTACTAACAATCTCCCCACTTGGAGACTCGGCGCCTTTCCATGCCTCTTTCGTACCGTCTGCAATTTGTCCGCAGGATGAACTGCAAGAGGGGGAACCAATGAGAGACTCGCTGGAGGTGTTTGGTCGGGCACATGTCACTCTCATTTCCCATCACGAAGAAGAATTCACCAGCGGTTCAGCCTGCCACCCCGGATCGACAATAGGGCGTGAAGCCATCCAGCCGTGTTGCGTCCCACTCACAAAAAAGCGACTTGGGAAATGGAGCTCAGGGGCACTGCACTTCCCAAACCTGCAGAGTTCTAAACGATAACTTTCGCCCCAAAATATATTGAGCGCAGGCTACGAAGAGGCGCTGAACGCAAGGCAGAACTGCAGGAAACGGATGTCAACGGGTACATCGGAATGGCCCCGATAGCACATGAAAAGCGCCAGAACGTGGACAATGATGCGGTTGGCCAAAAAGGGCGTATGCGTTTTTTCCTGAATATATTCAGGAAAAAACGCATACGCCCTTTTTGGCCAACCAAGCAACCTGGGAGAGCAAATCAGCACTACAAAGAAATCTCTCGCCCCCCCCCCCACGGGGCAAAAGGGCCAGGCGAAAAAAGTCTAAAAACCAGAAAGGCAGGACAGCCCACGGAGTCAAGGGAGCCTTGTTAAGCTGATGGGCGGGATGTCAATGGCCAACAGCCAATCTTCACAAGTGTATCCTCTTTCCCAAACCATGTAAAACACAGAACCACAGAGCATAGGGCACTTCCACACATGGGCGTTGACCTTGGGAAAATGAAAAAATCAACCAGACACAGGGACCCCAAAGTTGAGGGCTGCTGTCTTGACAAGAACCTCCACTCCGGTACACGTTTCATATCCCAGGAAAGAGCCAAGTGGACAAAGACGAGTGGACACGTGGACAAAGACAAGTGGACAAGTGGACAAGTGGTGCTACGTAGGTCCAATGGAGTGTCACTCAGCCATGAAATCCACGTCATGAGGCTGGTAGCAGCATCCTGAGTGGATTTAGGTACGATCATCCTCAGTGAAATAAGTCCCACAAAAAAAGAAACTTATGATATCACTTATCGAGGGAATGTAAAAATCGCTCCCCATGCACTGAATCCCCAAACAGAACAGAGTCACGCTTTTAGAAAACACACTTATGCCTGCTTCAGGGGAAAGGTGAGGTGGGGTGACGCATAAAACTCGAGTTTGAAATGAGCACAGATACCCTTCCGAAAACCGAATATGGAATGGACACGACCTACTCCTTCCTCAATCAACTGGACTCACCAGACCCTGTTCATCGCACAAGTATCTATCCGACTAGTAAGCATCTTAAAAGCTAAGTCTTGATATCTCTGTGTAAGTGCATCAAGTGTGTGTAAAGCGGCCTAAAACCAGCAGGGAAAATCAGCTCAGACCCATTCTGAGGATACATTTCCAACATAAAGAAGAAACAAGCAGGGCAAAACAGAGAGAAATTCTTCCAAAATGCGTTCAGGGACTGGCATGCAACCAGGATTGACCACATCTACAGCCCCAGCGGCAGCAGACATAAGGCTGGACACTCTTGGGGCTGAGACGATTGGTGAGGTTGGGAAAGCAAATGCAGACCCTTGAAAGGAATCCTGCGTGCTCCCCATTCCATGGGTCCCAACTCTCCAGGTTCAACGCAATCTTCCGACAGCGAAAGCACTCATTGGAAACCCAGCGGTTGCTACACCGTGGGATCGGGAAAGCTTTCTGAAACTCACCTCAGTTTTCATCTCCTGGTGCTCGTGTTCTCCATTCAGGCCCCCTTACTAACAATCTCCCCACTTGGAGACTCGGCGCCTTTCCATGCCTCTTTCGTACCGTCTGCAATTTGTCCGCAGGATGAACTGCAAGAGGGGGAACCAATGAGAGACTCGCTGGAGGTGTTTGGTCGGGCACATGTCACTCTCATTTCCCATCACGAAGAAGAATTCACCAGCGGTTCAGCCTGCCACCCCGGATCGACAATAGGGCGTGAAGCCATCCAGCCGTGTTGCGTCCCACTCACAAAAAAGCGACTTGGGAAATGGAGCTCAGGGGCACTGCACTTCCCAAACCTGCAGAGTTCTAAACGATAACTATCGCCCCAAAATATATTGAGGTCAGGCTACGAAGAGGCGCTGAACGCAAGGCAGAACTGCAGGAAACGGATGTCAACGGGTACATCGGAATGGCCCCGATAGCACATGAAAAGCGCCAGAACGTGGACAATGATGCGGTTGGCCAAAAAGGGCGTATGCGTTTTTTCCTGAATATATTCAGGAAAAAACGCATACGCCCTTTTTGGCCAACCAAGCAACCTGGGAGAGCAAATCAGCACTACAAAGAAATCTCTCGCCCCCCCCCCCCACGGGGCAAAAGGGCCAGGCGAAAAAAGTCTAAAAACCAGAAAGGCAGGACAGCCCACGGAGTCAAGGGAGCCTTGTTAAGCTGATGGGCGGGATGTCAATGGCCAACAGCCAATCTTCACAAGTGTATCCTCTTTCCCAAACCATGTAAAACACAGAACCACAGAGCATAGGGCACTTCCACACATGGGCGTTGACCTTGGGAAAATGAAAAAATCAACCAGACACAGGGACCCCAAAGTTGAGGGCTGCTGTCTTGACAAGAACCTCCACTCCGGTACACGTTTCATATCCCAGGAAAGAGCCAAGTGGACAAAGACGAGTGGACACGTGGACAAAGACAAGTGGACAAGTGGACAAGTGGTGCTACGTAGGTCCAATGGAGTGTCACTCAGCCATGAAATCCACGTCATGAGGCTGGTAGCAGCATCCTGAGTGGATTTAGGTACGATCATCCTCAGTGAAATAAGTCCCACAAAAAAAGAAACTTATGATATCACTTATCGAGGGAATGTAAAAATCGCTCCCCATGCACTGAATCCCCAAACAGAACAGAGTCACGCTTTTAGAAAACACACTTATGCCTGCTTCAGGGGAAAGGTGAGGTGGGGTGACGCATAAAACTCGAGTTTGAAATGAGCACAGATACCCTTCCGAAAACCGAATATGGAATGGACACGACCTACTCCTTGCTCAATCAACTGGACTCACCAGACCCTGTTCATCGCACAAGTATCTATCCGACTAGTAAGCATCTTAAAAGCTAAGTCTTGATATCTCTGTGTAAGTGCATCAAGTGTGTGTAAAGCGGCCTAAAACCAGCAGGGAAAATCAGCTCAGACCCATTCTGAGGATACATTTCCAACATAAAGAAGAAACAAGCAGGGCAAAACAGAGAGAAATTCTTCCAAAATGCGTTCAGGGACTGGCATGCAACCAGGATTGACCACATCTACAGCCCCAGCGGCAGCAGACATAAGGCTGGACACTCTTGGGGCTGAGACGATTGGTGAGGTTGGGAAAGCAAATGCAGACCCTTGAAAGGAATCCTGCGTGCTCCCCATTCCATGGGTCCCAACTCTCCAGGTTCAACGCAATCTTCCGACAGCGAAAGCACTCATTGGAAACCCAGCGGTTGCTACACCGTGGGATCGGGAAAGCTTTCTGAAACTCACCTCAGTTTTCCTCTCCTGGTGCTCGTGTTCTCCATTCAGGCCCCCTTACTAACAATCTCCCCACTTGGAGACTCGGCGCCTTTCCATGCCTCTTTCGTACCGTCTGCAATTTGTCCGCAGGATGAACTGCAAGAGGGGGAACCAATGAGAGACTCGCTGGAGGTGTTTGGTCGGGCACATGTCACTCTCATTTGCCATCACGAAGAAGAATTCACCACAGGTTCAGCCTGCCACCCCGGATCGACAATAGGGCGTGAAGCCATCCAGCCGTGTTGCGTCCCACTCACAAAAAAGCGACTTGGGAAATGGAGCTCAGGGGCACTGCACTTCCCAAACCTGCAGAGTTCTAAACGATAACTATCGCCCCAAAATATATTGAGGTCAGGCTACGAAGAGGCGCTGAACGCAAGGCAGAACTGCAGGAAACGGATGTCAACGGGTACATCGGAATGGCCCCGATAGCACATGAAAAGCGCCAGAACGTGGACAATGATGCGGTTGGCCAAAAAGGGCGTATGCGTTTTTTCCTGAATATATTCAGGAAAAAACGCATACGCCCTTTTTGGGCAACCAAGCAACCTGGGAGAGCAAATCAGCACTACAAAGAAATCTCTCGCCCCCCCCCCCGGGGCAAAAGGGCCAGGCGAAAAAAGTCTAAAAACCAGAAAGGCAGGACAGCCCACGGAGTCAAGGGAGCCTTGTTAAGCTGATGGGCGGGATGTCAATGGCCAACAGCCAATCTTCACAAGTGTATCCTCTTTCCCAAACCATGGAAAACACAGAACCACAGAGCATAGGGCACTTCCACACATGGGCGTTGACCTTGGGAAAATGAAAAAATCAACCAGACACAGGGACCCCAAAGTTGAGGGCTGCTGTCTTGACAAGAACCTCCACTCCGGTCCACGTTTCATATCCCAGGAAAGAGCCAAGTGGACAAAGACGAGTGGACAAGTGGACAAAGACAAGTGGACAAGTGGACAAGTGGTGCTACGTAGGTCCAATGGAGTGTCACTCAGCCATGAAATCCACGTCATGAGGCTGGTAGCAGCATCCTGAGTGGATTTAGGTACGATCATCCTCAGTGAAATAAGTCCCACAAAAAAAGAAACTTATGATATCACTTATCGAGGGAATGTAAAAATCGCTCCCCATGCACTGAATCCCCAAACAGAACAGAGTCACGCTTTTAGAAAACACACTTATGCCTGCTTCAGGGGAAAGGTGAGGTGGGGTGACGCATAAAACTCGAGTTTGAAATGAGCACAGATACCCTTCCGAAAACCGAATATGGAATGGACACGACCTACTCCTTGCTCAATCAACTGGACTCACCAGACCCTGTTCATCGCACAAGTATCTATCCGACTAGTAAGCATCTTAAAAGCTAAGTCTTGATATCTCTGTGTAAGTGCATCAAGTGTGTGTAAAGCGGCCTAAAACCAGCAGGGAAAATCAGCTCAGACCCATTCTGAGGATACATTTCCAACATAAAGAAGAAACAAGCAGGGCAAAACAGAGAGAAATTCTTCCAAAATGCGTTCAGGGACTGGCATGCAACCAGGATTGACCACATCTACAGCCCCAGCGGCAGAAGACATAAGGCTGGACACTCTTGGGGCTGAGACGATTGGTGAGGTTGGGAAAGCAAATGCAGACCCTTGAAAGGAATCCTGCGTGCTCCCCATTCCATGGCTCCCAACTCTCCAGGTTCAACGCAATCTTCCGACAGCGAAAGCACTCATTGGAAACCCAGCGGATGCTACACCGTGGGATCGGGAAAGCTTTCTGAAACTCACCTCAGTTTTCCTCTCCTGGTGCTCGTGTTCTCCATTCAGGCCCCCTTACTAACAATCTCCCCACTTGGAGACTCGGCGCCTTTCCATGCCTCTTTCGTACCGTCTGCAATTTGTCCGCAGGATGAACTGCAAGAGGGGGAACCAATGAGAGACTCGCTGGAGGTGTTTGGTCGGGCACATGTCACTCTCATTTCCCATCACGAAGAAGAATTCACCAGCGGTTCAGCCTGCCACCCCGGATCGACAATAGGGCGTGAAGCCATCCAGCCGTGTTGCGTCCCACTCACAAAAAAGCGACTTGGGAAATGGAGCTCAGGGGCACTGCACTTCCCAAACCTGCAGAGTTCTAAACGATAACTATCGCCCCAAAATATATTGAGCGCAGGCTACGAAGAGGCGCTGAACGCAAGGCAGAACTGCAGGAAACGGATGTCAACGGGTACATCGGAATGGCCCCGATAGCACATGAAAAGCGCCAGAACGTGGACAATGATGCGGTTGGCCAAAAAGGGCGTATGCGTTTTTTCCTGAATATATTCAGGAAAAAACGCATACGCCCTTTTTGGCCAACCAAGCAACCTGGGAGAGCAAATCAGCACTACAAAGAAATCTCTCGCCCCCCCCCCCCCGGGGCAAAAGGGCCAGGCGAAAAAAGTCTAAAAACCAGAAAGGCAGGACAGCCCACGGAGTCAAGGGAGCCTTGTTAAGCTGATGGGCGGGATGTCAATGGCCAACAGCCAATCTTCACAAGTGTATCCTCTTTCCCAAACCATGTAAAACACAGAACCACAGAGCATAGGGCACTTCCACACATGGGCGTTGACCTTGGGAAAATGAAAAAATCAACCAGACACAGGGACCCCAAAGTTAAGGGCTGCTGTCTTGACAAGAACCTCCACTCCGGTACACGTTTCATATCCCAGGAAAGAGCCAAGTGGACAAAGACGAGTGGACACGTGGACAAAGACAAGTGGACAAGTGGACAAGTGGTGCTACGTAGGTCCAATGGAGTGTCACTCAGCCATGAAATCCACGTCATGAGGCTGGTAGCAGCATCCTGAGTGGATTTAGGTACGATCATCCTCAGTGAAATAAGTCCCACAAAAAAAGAAACTTATGATATCACTTATCGAGGGAATGTAAAAATCGCTCCCCATGCACTGAATCCCCAAACAGAACAGAGTCACGCTTTTAGAAAACACACTTATGCCTGCTTCAGGGGAAAGGTGAGGTGGGGTGACGCATAAAACTCGAGTTTGAAATGAGCACAGATACCCTTCCGAAAACCGAATATGGAATGGACACGACCTACTCCTTGCTCAATCAACTGGACTCACCAGACCCTGTTCATCGCACAAGTATCTATCCGACTAGTAAGCATCTTAAAAGCTAAGTCTTGATATCTCTGTGTAAGTGCATCAAGTGTGTGTAAAGCGGCCTAAAACCAGCAGGGAAAATCAGCTCAGACCCATTCTGAGGATACATTTCCAACATAAAGAAGAAACAAGCAGGGCAAAACAGAGAGAAATTCTTCCAAAATGCGTTCAGGGACTGGCATGCAACCAGGATTGACCACATCTACAGCCCCAGCGGCAGAAGACATAAGGCTGGACACTCTTGGGGCTGAGACGATTGGTGAGGTTGGGAAAGCAAATGCAGACCCTTGAAAGGAATCCTGCGTGCTCCCCATTCCATGGGTCCCAACTCTCCAGGTTCAACGCAATCTTCCGACAGCGAAAGCACTCATTGGAAACCCAGCGGTTGCTACACCGTGGGATCGGGAAAGCTTTCTGAAACTCACCTCAGTTTTCATCTCCTGGTGCTCGTGTTCTCCATTCAGGCCCCCTTACTAACAATCTCCCCACTTGGAGACTCGGCGCCTTTCCATGCCTCTTTCGTACCGTCTGCAATTTGTCCGCAGGATGAACTGCAAGAGGGGGAACCAATGAGAGACTCGCTGGAGGTGTTTGGTCGGGCACATGTCACTCTCATTTCCCATCACGAAGAAGAATTCACCAGCGGTTCAGCCTGCCACCCCGGATCGACAATAGGGCGTGAAGCCATCCAGCCGTGTTGCGTCCCACTCACAAAAAAGCGACTTGGGAAATGGAGCTCAGGGGCACTGCACTTCCCAAACCTGCAGAGTTCTAAACGATAACTATCGCCCCAAAATATATTGAGGTCAGGCTACGAAGAGGCGCTGAACGCAAGGCAGAACTGCAGGAAACGGATGTCAACGGGTACATCGGAATGGCCCCGATAGCACATGAAAAGCGCCAGAACGTGGACAATGATGCGGTTGGCCAAAAAGGGCGTATGCGTTTTTTCCTGAATATATTCAGGAAAAAACGCATAAGCCCTTTTTGGCCAACCAAGCAACCTGGGAGAGCAAATCAGCACTACAAAGAAATCTCTCGCCCCCCCCCCCGGGCAAAAGGGCCAGGCGAAAAAAGTCTAAAAACCAGAAAGGCAGGACAGGCCACGGAGTCAAGGGAGCCTTGTTAAGCTGATGGGTGGGATGTCAATGGCCAACAGCCAATCTTCACAAGTGTATCCTCTTTCCCAAACCATGGAAAACACAGAACCACAGAGCATAGGGCACTTCCACACATGGGCGTTGACCTTGGGAAAATGAAAAAATCAACCAGACACAGGGACCCCAAAGTTGAGGGCTGCTGTCTTGACAAGAACCTCCACTCCGGTACACGTTTCATATCCCAGGAAAGAGCCAAGTGGACAAAGACGAGTGGACAAGTGGACAAAGACAAGTGGACAAGTGGACAAGTGGTGCTACGTAGGTCCAATGGAGTGTCACTCAGCCATGAAATCCACGTCATGAGGCTGGTAGCAGCATCCTGAGTGGATTTAGGTACGATCATCCTCAGTGAAATAAGTCCCACAAAAAAAGAAACTTATGATATCACTTATCGAGGGAATGTAAAAATCGCTCCCCATGCACTGAATCCCCAAACAGAACAGAGTCACGCTTTTAGAAAACACACTTATGCCTGCTTCAGGGGAAAGGTGAGGTGGGGTGACGCATAAAACTCGAGTTTGAAATGAGCACAGATACCCTTCCGAAAACCGAATATGGAATGGACACGACCTACTCCTTGCTCAATCAACTGGACTCACCAGACCCTGTTCATCGCACAAGTATCTATCCGACTAGTAAGCATCTTAAAAGCTAAGTCTTGATATCTCTGTGTAAGTGCATCAAGTGTGTGTAAAGCGGCCTAAAACCAGCAGGGAAAATCAGCTCAGACCCATTCTGAGGATACATTTCCAACATAAAGAAGAAACAAGCAGGGCAAAACAGAGAGAAATTCTTCCAAAATGCGTTCAGGGACTGGCATGCAACCAGGATTGACCACATCTACAGCCCCAGCGGCAGAAGACATAAGGCTGGACACTCTTGGGGCTGAGACGATTGGTGAGGTTGGGAAAGCAAATGCAGACCCTTGAAAGGAATCCTGCGTGCTCCCCATTCCATGGCTCCCAACTCTCCAGGTTCAACGCAATCTTCCGACAGCGAAAGCACTCATTGGAAACCCAGCGGTTGCTACACCGTGGGATCGGGAAAGCTTTCTGAAACTCACCTCAGTTTTCATCTCCTGGTGCTCGTGTTCTCCATTCAGGCCCCCTTACTAACAATCTCCCCACTTGGAGACTCGGCGCCTTTCCATGCCTCTTTCGTACCGTCTGCAATTTGTCCGCAGGATGAACTGCAAGAGGGGGAACCAATGAGAGACTCGCTGGAGGTGTTTGGTCGGGCACATGTCACTCTCATTTCCCATCACGAAGAAGAATTCACCAGCGGTTCAGCCTGCCACCCCGGATCGACAATAGGGCGTGAAGCCATCCAGCCGTGTTGCGTCCCACTCACAAAAAAGCGACTTGGGAAATGGAGCTCAGGGGCACTGCACTTCCCAAACCTGCAGAGTTCTAAACGATAACTATCGCCCCAAAATATATTGAGGTCAGGCTACGAAGAGGCGCTGAACGCAAGGCAGAACTGCAGGAAACGGATGTCAACGGGTACATCGGAATGGCCCCGATAGCACATGAAAAGCGCCAGAACGTGGACAATGATGCGGTTGGCCAAAAAGGGCGTATGCGTTTTTTCCTGAATATATTCAGGAAAAAACGCATACGCCCTTTTTGGCCAACCAAGCAACCTGGGAGAGCAAATCAGCACTACAAAGAAATCTCTCGCCCCCCCCCCCCCGGGGCAAAAGGGCCAGGCGAAAAAAGTCTAAAAACCAGAAAGGCAGGACAGCCCACGGAGTCAAGGGAGCCTTGTTAAGCTGATGGGCGGGATGTCAATGGCCAACAGCCAATCTTCACAAGTGTATCCTCTTTCCCAAACCATGGAAAACACAGAACCACAGAGCATAGGGCACTTCCACACATGGGCGTTGACCTTGGGAAAATGAAAAAATCAACCAGACACAGGGACCCCAAAGTTGAGGGCTGCTGTCTTGACAAGAACCTCCACTCCGGTACACGTTTCATATCCCAGGAAAGAGCCAAGTGGACAAAGACGAGTGGACAAGTGGACAAAGACAAGTGGACTAGTGCAGAAGTGGTGCTACGTAGGTCCAATGGAATGTCACTCAGCCATGAAATCCACGTCATGAGGCTGGTAGCAGCATCCTGAGTGGATTTAGGTACGATCATCCTCAGTGAAATAAGTCCCACAAAAAAAGAAACTTATGATATCACTTATCGAGGGAATGTAAAAATCGCTCCCCATGCACTGAATCCCCAAACAGAACAGAGTCACGCTTTTAGAAAACACACTTATGCCTGCTTCAGGGGAAAGGTGAGGTGGGGTGACGCATAAAACTCGAGTTTGAAATGAGCACAGATACCCTTCCGAAAACCGAATATGGAATGGACACGACCTACTCCTTGCTCAATCAACTGGACTCACCAGACCCTGTTCATCGCACAAGTATCTATCCGACTAGTAAGCATCTTAAAAGCTAAGTCTTGATATCTCTGTGTAAGTGCATCAAGTGTGTGTAAAGCGGCCTAAAACCAGCAGGGAAAATCAGCTCAGACCCATTCTGAGGATACATTTCCAACATAAAGAAGAAACAAGCAGGGCAAAACAGAGAGAAATTCTTCCAAAATGCGTTCAGGGACTGGCATGCAACCAGGATTGACCACATCTACAGCCCCAGCGGCAGAAGACATAAGGCTGGACACTCTTGGGGCTGAGACGATTGGTGAGGTTGGGAAAGCAAATGCAGACCCTTGAAAGGAATCCTGCGTGCTCCCCATTCCATGGGTCCCAACTCTCCAGGTTCAACGCAATCTTCCGACAGCGAAAGCACTCATTGGAAACCCAGCGGATGCTACACCGTGGGATCGGGAAAGCTTTCTGAAACTCACCTCAGTTTTCATCTCCTGGTGCTCGTGTTCTCCATTCAGGCCCCCTTACTAACAATCTCCCCACTTGGAGACTCGGCGCCTTTCCATGCCTCTTTCGTACCGTCTGCAATTTGTCCGCAGGATGAACTGCAAGAGGGGGAACCAATGAGAGACTCGCTGGAGGTGTTTGGTCGGGCACATGTCACTCTCATTTCCCATCACGAAGAAGAATTCACCAGCGGTTCAGCCTGCCACCCCGGATCGACAATAGGGCGTGAAGCCATCCAGCCGTGTTGCGTCCCACTCACAAAAAAGCGACTTGGGAAATGGAGCTCAGGGGCACTGCACTTCCCAAACCTGCAGAGTTCTAAACGATAACTATCGCCCCAAAATATATTGAGGGCAGGCTACGAAGAGGCGCTGAACGCAAGGCAGAACTGCAGGAAACGGATGTCAACGGGTACATCGGAATGGCCCCGATAGCACATGAAAAGCGCCAGAACGTGGACAATGATGCGGTTGGCCAAAAAGGGCGTATGCGTTTTTTCCTGAATATATTCAGGAAAAAACGCATACGCCCTTTTTGGCCAACCAAGCAACCTGGGAGAGCAAATCAGCACTACAAAGAAATCCCCCCCCCCCCGGGGCAAAAGGGCCAGGGGAAAAAAGTCTAAAAACCAGAAAGGCAGGACAGCCCACGGAGTCAAGGGAGCCTTGTTAAGCTGATGGGCGGGATGTCAATGGCCAACAGCCAATCTTCACAAGTGTATCCTCTTTCCCAAACCATGGAAAACACAGAACCACAGAGCATAGGGCACTTCCACACATGGGCGTTGACCTTGGGAAAATGAAAAAATCAACCAGACACAGGGACCCCAAAGTTGAGGGCTGCTGTCTTGACAAGAACCTCCACTCCGGTACACGTTTCATATCCCAGGAAAGAGCCAAGTGGACAAAGACGAGTGGACAAGTGGACAAAGACAAGTGGACAAGTGGACAAGTGGTGCTACGTAGGTCCAATGGAGTGTCACTCAGCCATGAAATCCACGTCATGAGGCTGGTAGCAGCATCCTGAGTGGATTTAGGTACGATCATCCTCAGTGAAATAAGTCCCACAAAAAAAGAAACTTATGATATCACTTATCGAGGGAATGTAAAAATCGCTCCCCATGCACTGAATCCCCAAACAGAACAGAGTCACGCTTTTAGAAAACACACTTATGCCTGCTTCAGGGGAAAGGTGAGGTGGGGTGACGCATAAAACTCGAGTTTGAAATGAGCACAGATACCCTTCCGAAAACCGAATATGGAATGGACACGACCTACTCCTTGCTCAATCAACTGGACTCACCAGACCCTGTTCATCGCACAAGTATCTATCCGACTAGTAAGCATCTTAAAAGCTAAGTCTTGATATCTCTGTGTAAGTGCATCAAGTGTGTGTAAAGCGGCCTAAAACCAGCAGGGAAAATCAGCTCAGACCCATTCTGAGGATACATTTCCAACATAAAGAAGAAACAAGCAGGGCAAAACAGAGAGAAATTCTTCCAAAATGCGTTCAGGGACTGGCATGCAACCAGGATTGACCACATCTACAGCCCCAGCGGCAGAAGACATAAGGCTGGACACTCTTGGGGCTGAGACGATTGGTGAGGTTGGGAAAGCAAATGCAGACCCTTGAAAGGAATCCTGCGTGCTCCCCATTCCATGGGTCCCAACTCTCCAGGTTCAACGCAATCTTCCGACAGCGAAAGCACTCATTGGAAACCCAGCGGTTGCTACACCGTGGGATCGGGAAAGCTTTCTGAAACTCACCTCAGTTTTCATCTCCTGGTGCTCGTGTTCTCCATTCAGGCCCCCTTACTAACAATCTCCCCACTTGGAGACTCGGCGCCTTTCCATGCCTCTTTCGTACCGTCTGCAATTTGTCCGCAGGATGAACTGCAAGAGGGGGAACCAATGAGAGACTCGCTGGAGGTGTTTGGTCGGGCACATGTCACTCTCATTTCCCATCACGAAGAAGAATTCACCAGCGGTTCAGCCTGCCACCCCGGATCGACAATAGGGCGTGAAGCCATCCAGCCGTGTTGCGTCCCACTCACAAAAAAGCGACTTGGGAAATGGAGCTCAGGGGCACTGCACTTCCCAAACCTGCAGAGTTCTAAACGATAACTATCGCCCCAAAATATATTGAGGTCAGGCTACGAAGAGGCGCTGAACGCAAGGCAGAACTGCAGGAAACGGATGTCAACGGGTACATCGGAATGGCCCCGATAGCACATGAAAAGCGCCAGAACGTGGACAATGATGCGGTTGGCCAAAAAGGGCGTATGCGTTTTTTCCTGAATATATTCAGGAAAAAACGCATACGCCCTTTTTGGCCAACCAAGCAACCTGGGAGAGCAAATCAGCACTACAAAGAAATCTCTCGCCCCCCCCCCCGGGGCAAAAGGGCCAGGCGAAAAAAGTCTAAAAACCAGAAAGGCAGGACAGCCCACGGAGTCAAGGGAGCCTTGTTAAGCTGATGGGCGGGATGTCAATGGCCAACAGCCAATCTTCAGAAGTGTATCCTCTTTCCCAAACCATGTAAAACACAGAACCACAGAGCATAGGGCATTTCCACACATGGGCGTTGACCTTGGGAAAATGAAAAAATCAACCAGACACAGGGACCCCAAAGTTGAGGGCTGCTGTCTTGACAAGAACCTCCACTCCGGTACACGTTTCATATCCCAGGAAAGAGCCAAGTGGACAAAGACGAGTGGACAAGTGGACTAGTGCAGAAGTGGTGCTACGTAGGTCCAATGGAGTGTCACTCAGCCATGAAATCCACGTCATGAGGCTGGTAGCAGCATCCTGAGTGGATTTAGGTACGATCATCCTCAGTGAAATAAGTCCCACAAAAAAAGAAACTTATGATATCACTTATCGAGGGAATGTAAAAATCGCTCCCCATGCACTGAATCCCCAAACAGAACAGAGTCACGCTTTTAGAAAACACACTTATGCCTGCTTCAGGGGAAAGGTGAGGTGGGGTGACGCATAAAACTCGAGTTTGAAATGAGCACAGATACCCTTCCGAAAACCGAATATGGAATGGACACGACCTACTCCTTGCTCAATCAACTGGACTCACCAGACCCTGTTCATCGCACAAGTATCTATCCGACTAGTAAGCATCTTAAAAGCTAAGTCTTGATATCTCTGTGTAAGTGCATCAAGTGTGTGTAAAGCGGCCTAAAACCAGCAGGGAAAATCAGCTCAGACCCATTCTGAGGATACATTTACAACATAAAGAAGAAACAAGCAGGGCAAAACAGAGAGAAATTCTTCCAAAATGCGTTCAGGGACTGGCATGCAACCAGGATTGACCACATCTACAGCCCCAGCGGCAGAAGACATAAGGCTGGACACTCTTGGGGCTGAGACGATTGGTGAGGTTGGGAAAGCAAATGCAGACCCTTGAAAGGAATCCTGCGTGCTCCCCATTCCATGGGTCCCAACTCTCCAGGTTCAACGCAATCTTCCGACAGCGAAAGCACTCATTGGAAACCCAGCGGTTGCTACACCGTGGGATCGGGAAAGCTTTCTGAAACTCACCTCAGTTTTCATCTCCTGGTGCTCGTGTTCTCCATTCAGGCCCCCTTACTAACAATCTCCCCACTTGGAGACTCGGCGCCTTTCCATGCCTCTTTCGTACCGTCTGCAATTTGTCCGCAGGATGAACTGCAAGAGGGGGAACCAATGAGAGACTCGCTGGAGGTGTTTGGTCGGGCACATGTCACTCTCATTTCCCATCACGAAGAAGAATTCACCAGCGGTTCAGCCTGCCACCCCGGATCGACAATAGGGCGTGAAGCCATCCAGCCGTGTTGCGTCCCACTCACAAAAAAGCGACTTGGGAAATGGAGCTCAGGGGCACTGCACTTCCCAAACCTGCAGAGTTCTAAACGATAACTATCGCCCCAAAATATATTGAGGGCAGGCTACGAAGAGGCGCTGAACGCAAGGCAGAACTGCAGGAAACGGATGTCAACGGGTACATCGGAATGGCCCCGATAGCACATGAAAAGCGCCAGAACGTGGACAATGATGCGGTTGGCCAAAAAGGGCGTATGCGTTTTTTCCTGAATATATTCAGGAAAAAACGCATACGCCCTTTTTGGCCAACCAAGCAACCTGGGAGAGCAAATCAGCACTACAAAGAAATCTCTCGCCCCCCCCCCCCCGGGGCAAAAGGGCCAGGCGAAAAAAGTCTAAAAACCAGAAAGGCAGGACAGCCCACGGAGTCAAGGGAGCCTTGTTAAGCTGATGGGCGGGATGTCAATGGCCAACAGCCAATCTTCACAAGTGTATCCTCTTTCCCAAACCATGGAAAACACAGAACCACAGAGCATAGGGCACTTCCACACATGGGCGTTGACCTTGGGAAAATGAAAAAATCAACCAGACACAGGGACCCCAAAGTTGAGGGCTGCTGTCTTGACAAGAACCTCCACTCCGGTACACGTTTCATATCCCAGGAAAGAGCCAAGTGGACAAAGACGAGTGGACAAGTGGACAAAGACAAGTGGACAAGTGGACAAGTGGTGCTACGTAGGTCCAATGGAGTGTCACTCAGCCATGAAATCCACGTCATGAGGCTGGTAGCAGCATCCTGAGTGGATTTAGGTACGATCATCCTCAGTGAAATAAGTCCCACAAAAAAAGAAACTTATGATATCACTTATCGAGGGAATGTAAAAATCACTCCCCATGCACTGAATCCCCAAACAGAACAGAGTCACGCTTTTAGAAAACACACTTATGCCTGCTTCAGGGGAAAGGTGAGGTGGGGTGACGCATAAAACTCGAGTTTGAAATGAGCACAGATACCCTTCCGAAAACCGAATATGGAATGGACACGACCTACTCCTTGCTCAATCAACTGGACTCACCAGACCCTGTTCATCACACAAGTATCTATCCGACTAGTAAGCATCTTAAAAGCTAAGTGTTGATATCTCTGTGTAAGTGCATCAAGTGTGTGTAAAGCGGCCTAAAACCAGCAGGGAAAATCAGCTCAGACCCATTCTGAGGATACATTTCCAACATAAAGAAGAAACAAGCAGGGCAAAACAGAGAGAAATTCTTCCAAAATGCGTTCAGGGACTGGCATGCAACCAGGATTGACCACATCTACAGCCCCAGCGGCAGAAGACATAAGGCTGGACACTCTTGGGGCTGAGACGATTGGTGAGGTTGGGAAAGCAAATGCAGACCCTTGAAAGGAATCCTGCGTGCTCCCCATTCCATGGGTCCCAACTCTCCAGGTTCAACGCAATCTTCCGACAGCGAAAGCACTCATTGGAAACCCAGCGGATGCTACACCGTGGGATCGGGAAAGCTTTCTGAAACTCACCTCAGTTTTCATCTCCTGGTGCTCGTGTTCTCCATTCAGGCCCCCTTACTAACAATCTCCCCACTTGGAGACTCGGCGCCTTTCCATGCCTCTTTCGTACCGTCTGCAATTTGTCCGCAGGATGAACTGCAAGAGGGGGAACCAATGAGAGACTCGCTGGAGGTGTTTGGTCGGGCACATGTCACTCTCATTTCCCATCACGAAGAAGAATTCACCAGCGGTTCAGCCTGCCACCCCGGATCGACAATAGGGCGTGAAGCCATCCAGCCGTGTTGCGTCCCACTCACAAAAAAGCGACTTGGGAAATGGAGCTCAGGGGCACTGCACTTCCCAAACCTGCAGAGTTCTAAACGATAACTATCGCCCCAAAATATATTGAGGTCAGGCTACGAAGAGGCGCTGAACGCAAGGCAGAACTGCAGGAAACGGATGTCAACGGGTACATCGGAATGGCCCCGATAGCACATGAAAAGCGCCAGAACGTGGACAATGATGCGGTTGGCCAAAAAGGGCGTATGCGTTTTTTCCTGAATATATTCAGGAAAAAACGCATACGCCCTTTTTGGCCAACCAAGCAACCTGGGAGAGCAAATCAGCACTACAAAGAAATCTCTCACCCCCCCCCGGGGCAAAAGGGCCAGGCGAAAAAAGTCTAAAAACCAGAAAGGCAGGACAGCCCACGGAGTCAAGGGAGCCTTGTTAAGCTGATGGGCGGGATGTCAATGGCCAACAGCCAATCTTCACAAGTGTATCCTCTTTCCCAAACCATGTAAAACACAGAACCACAGAGCATAGGGCACTTCCACACATGGGCGTTGACCTTGGGAAAATGAAAAAATCAACCAGACACAGGGACCCCAAAGTTGAGGGCTGCTGTCTTGACAAGAACCTCCACTCCGGTACACGTTTCATATCCCAGGAAAGAGCCAAGTGGACAAAGACGAGTGGACAAGTGGACAAAGACAAGTGGACAAGTGGACAAGTGGTGCTACGTAGGTCCAATGGAGTGTCACTCAGCCATGAAATCCACGTCATGAGGCTGGTAGCAGCATCCTGAGTGGATTTAGGTACGATCATCCTCAGTGAAATAAGTCCCACAAAAAAAGAAACTTATGATATCACTTATCGAGGGAATGTAAAAATCACTCCCCATGCACTGAATCCCCAAACAGAAGAGAGTCACGCTTTTAGAAAACACACTTATGCCTGCTTCAGGGGAAAGGTGAGGTGGGGTGACGCATAAAACTCGAGTTTGAAATGAGCACAGATACCCTTCCGAAAACCGAATATGGAATGGACACGACCTACTCCTTGCTCAATCAACTGGACTCACCAGACCCTGTTCATCGCACAAGTATCTATCCGACTAGTAAGCATCTTAAAAGCTAAGTCTTGATATCTCTGTGTAAGTGCATCAAGTGTGTGTAAAGCGGCCTAAAACCAGCAGGGAAAATCAGCTCAGACCCATTCTGAGGATACATTTCCAACATAAAGAAGAAACAAGCAGGGCAAAACAGAGAGAAATTCTTCCAAAATGCGTTCAGGGACTGGCATGCAACCAGGATTGACCACATCTACAGCCCCAGCGGCAGAAGACATAAGGCTGGACACTCTTGGGGCTGAGACGATTGGTGAGGTTGGGAAAGCAAATGCAGACCCTTGAAAGGAATCCTGCGTGCTCCCCATTCCATGGGTCCCAACTCTCCAGGTTCAACGCAATCTTCCGACAGCGAAAGCACTCATTGGAAACCCAGCGGTTGCTACACCGTGGGATCGGGAAAGCTTTCTGAAACTCACCTCAGTTTTCATCTCCTGGTGCTCGTGTTCTCCATTCAGGCCCCCTTACTAACAATCTCCCCACTTGGAGACTCGGCGCCTTTCCATGCCTCTTTCGTACCGTCTGCAATTTGTCCGCAGGATGAACTGCAAGAGGGGGAACCAATGAGAGACTCGCTGGAGGTGTTTGGTCGGGCACATGTCACTCTCATTTCCCATCACGAAGAAGAATTCACCAGCGGTTCAGCCTGCCACACCGGATCGACAATAGGGCGTGAAGCCATCCAGCCGTGTTGCGTCCCACTCACAAAAAAGCGACTTGGGAAATGGAGCTCAGGGGCACTGCACTTCCCAAACCTGCAGAGTTCTAAACGATAACTATCGCCCCAAAATATATTGAGGTCAGGCTACGAAGAGGCGCTGAACGCAAGGCAGAACTGCAGGAAACGGATGTCAACGGGTACATCGGAATGGCCCCGATAGCACATGAAAAGCGCCAGAACGTGGACAATGATGCGGTTGGCCAAAAAGGGCGTATGCGTTTTTTCCTGAATATATTCAGGAAAAAACGCATACGCCCTTTTTGGCCAACCAAGCAACCTGGGAGAGCAAATCAGCACTACAAAGAAATCTCTCACCCCCCCCCGGGGCAAAAGGGCCAGGCGAAAAAAGTCTAAAAACCAGAAAGGCAGGACAGCCCACGGAGTCAAGGGAGCCTTGTTAAGCTGATGGGCGGGATGTCAATGGCCAACAGCCAATCTTCACAAGTGTATCCTCTTTCCCAAACCATGTAAAACACAGAACCACAGAGCATAGGGCACTTCCACACATGGGCGTTGACCTTGGGAAAATGAAAAAATCAACCAGACACAGGGACCCCAAAGTTGAGGGCTGCTGTCTTGACAAGAACCTCCACTCCGGTACACGTTTCATATCCCAGGAAAGAGCCAAGTGGACAAAGACGAGTGGACAAGTGGACAAAGACAAGTGGACAAGTGGACAAGTGGTGCTACGTAGGTCCAATGGAGTGTCACTCAGCCATGAAATCCACGTCATGAGGCTGGTAGCAGCATCCTGAGTGGATTTAGGTACGATCATCCTCAGTGAAATAAGTCCCACAAAAAAAGAAACTTATGATATCACTTATCGAGGGAATGTAAAAATCACTCCCCATGCACTGAATCCCCAAACAGAAGAGAGTCACGCTTTTAGAAAACACACTTATGCCTGCTTCAGGGGAAAGGTGAGGTGGGGTGACGCATAAAACTCGAGTTTGAAATGAGCACAGATACCCTTCCGAAAACCGAATATGGAATGGACACGACCTACTCCTTGCTCAATCAACTGGACTCACCAGACCCTGTTCATCGCACAAGTATCTATCCGACTAGTAAGCATCTTAAAAGCTAAGTCTTGATATCTCTGTGTAAGTGCATCAAGTGTGTGTAAAGCGGCCTAAAACCAGCAGGGAAAATCAGCTCAGACCCATTCTGAGGATACATTTCCAACATAAAGAAGAAACAAGCAGGGCAAAACAGAGAGAAATTCTTCCAAAATGCGTTCAGGGACTGGCATGCAACCAGGATTGACCACATCTACAGCCCCAGCGGCAGAAGACATAAGGCTGGACACTCTTGGGGCTGAGACGATTGGTGAGGTTGGGAAAGCAAATGCAGACCCTTGAAAGGAATCCTGCGTGCTCCCCATTCCATGGGTCCCAACTCTCCAGGTTCAACGCAATCTTCCGACAGCGAAAGCACTCATTGGAAACCCAGCGGTTGCTACACCGTGGGATCGGGAAAGCTTTCTGAAACTCACCTCAGTTTTCATCTCCTGGTGCTCGTGTTCTCCATTCAGGCCCCCTTACTAACAATCTCCCCACTTGGAGACTCGGCGCCTTTCCATGCCTCTTTCGTACCGTCTGCAATTTGTCCGCAGGATGAACTGCAAGAGGGGGAACCAATGAGAGACTCGCTGGAGGTGTTTGGTCGGGCACATGTCACTCTCATTTCCCATCACGAAGAAGAATTCACCAGCGGTTCAGCCTGCCACACCGGATCGACAATAGGGCGTGAAGCCATCCAGCCGTGTTGCGTCCCACTCACAAAAAAGCGACTTGGGAAATGGAGCTCAGGGGCACTGCACTTCCCAAACCTGCAGAGTTCTAAACGATAACTATCGCCCCAAAATATATTGAGGTCAGGCTACGAAGAGGCGCTGAACGCAAGGCAGAACTGCAGGAAACGGATGTCAACGGGTACATCGGAATGGCCCCGATAGCACATGAAAAGCGCCAGAACGTGGACAATGATGCGGTTGGCCAAAAAGGGCGTATGCGTTTTTTCCTGAATATATTCAGGAAAAAACGCATACGCCCTTTTTGGCCAACCAAGCAACCTGGGAGAGCAAATCAGCACTACAAAGAAATCTCTCGCCCCCCCCCCCACGGGGCAAAAGGGCCAGGCGAAAAAAGTCTAAAAACCAGAAAGGCAGGACAGCCCACGGAGTCAAGGGAGCCTTGTTAAGCTGATGGGCGGGATGTCAATGGCCAACAGCCAATCTTCACAAGTGTATCCTCTTTCCCAAACCATGTAAAACACAGAACCACAGAGCATAGGGCACTTCCACACATGGGCGTTGACCTTGGGAAAATGAAAAAATCAACCAGACACAGGGACCCCAAAGTTGAGGGCTGCTGTCTTGACAAGAACCTCCACTCCGGTACACGTTTCATATCCCAGGAAAGAGCCAAGTGGACAAAGACGAGTGGACAAGTGGACAAAGACAAGTGGACAAGTGGACAAGTGGTGCTACGTAGGTCCAATGGAGTGTCACTCAGCCATGAAATCCACGTCATGAGGCTGGTAGCAGCATCCTGAGTGGATTTAGGTACGATCATCCTCAGTGAAATAAGTCCCACAAAAAAAGAAACTTATGATATCACTTATCGAGGGAATGTAAAAATCGCTCCCCATGCACTGAATCCCCAAACAGAACAGAGTCACGCTTTTAGAAAACACACTTATGCCTGCTTCAGGGGAAAGGTGAGGTGGGGTGACGCATAAAACTCGAGTTTGAAATGAGCACAGATACCCTTCCGAAAACCGAATATGGAATGGACACGACCTACTCCTTGCTCAATCAACTGGACTCACCAGACCCTGTTCATCGCACAAGTATCTATCCGACTAGTAAGCATCTTAAAAGCTAAGTCTTGATATCTCTGTGTAAGTGCATCAAGTGTGTGTAAAGCGGCCTAAAACCAGCAGGGAAAATCAGCTCAGACCCATTCTGAGGATACATTTCCAACATAAAGAAGAAACAAGCAGGGCAAAACAGAGAGAAATTCTTCCAAAATGCGTTCAGGGACTGGCATGCAACCAGGATTGACCACATCTACAGCCCCAGCGGCAGAAGACATAAGGCTGGACACTCTTGGGGCTGAGACGATTGGTGAGGTTGGGAAAGCAAATGCAGACCCTTGAAAGGAATCCTGCGTGCTCCCCATTCCATGGGTCCCAACTCTCCAGGTTCAACGCAATCTTCCGACAGCGAAAGCACTCATTGGAAACCCAGCGGATGCTACACCGTGGGATCGGGAAAGCTTTCTGAAACTCACCTCAGTTTTCATCTCCTGGTGCTCGTGTTCTCCATTCAGGCCCCCTTACTAACAATCTCCCCACTTGGAGACTCGGCGCCTTTCCATGCCTCTTTCGTACCGTCTGCAATTTGTCCGCAGGATGAACTGCAAGAGGGGGAACCAATGAGAGACTCGCTGGAGGTGTTTGGTCGGGCACATGTCACTCTCATTTCCCATCACGAAGAAGAATTCACCAGCGGTTCAGCCTGCCACCCCGGATCGACAATAGGGCGTGAAGCCATCCAGCCGTGTTGCGTCCCACTCACAAAAAAGCGACTTGGGAAATGGAGCTCAGGGGCACTGCACTTCCCAAACCTGCAGAGTTCTAAACGATAACTATCGCCCCAAAATATATTGAGGTCAGGCTACGAAGAGGCGCTGAACGCAAGGCAGAACTGCAGGAAACGGATGTCAACGGGTACATCGGAATGGCCCCGATAGCACATGAAAAGCGCCAGAACGTGGACAATGATGCGGTTGGCCAAAAAGGGCGTATGCGTTTTTTCCTGAATATATTCAGGAAAAAACGCATACGCCCTTTTTGGCCAACCAAGCAACCTGGGAGAGCAAATCAGCACTACAAAGAAATCTCTCGCCCCCCCCCCCCGGGGCAAAAGGGCCAGGCGAAAAAAGTCTAAAAACCAGAAAGGCAGGACAGCCCACGGAGTCAAGGGAGCCTTGTTAAGCTGATGGGCGGGATGTCAATGGCCAACAGCCAATCTTCACAAGTGTATCCTCTTTCCCAAACCATGTAAAACACAGAACCACAGAGCATAGGGCACTTCCACACATGGGCGTTGACCTTGGGAAAATGAAAAAATCAACCAGACACAGGGACCCCAAAGTTGAGGGCTGCTGTCTTGACAAGAACCTCCACTCCGGTACACGTTTCATATCCCAGGAAAGAGCCAAGTGGACAAAGACGAGTGGACAAGTGGACAAAGACAAGTGGACAAGTGGACAAGTGGTGCTACGTAGGTCCAATGGAGTGTCACTCAGCCATGAAATCCACGTCATGAGGCTGGTAGCAGCATCCTGAGTGGATTTAGGTACGATCATCCTCAGTGAAATAAGTCCCACAAAAAAAGAAACTTATGATATCACTTATCGAGGGAATGTAAAAATCGCTCCCCATACACTGAATCCCCAAACAGAACAGAGTCACGCTTTTAGAAAACACACTTATGCCTGCTTCAGGGGAAAGGTGAGGTGGGGTGACGCATAAAACTCGAGTTTGAAATGAGCACAGATACCCTTCCGAAAACCGAATATGGAATGGACACGACCTACTCCTTGCTCAATCAACTGGACTCACCAGACCCTGTTCATCGCACAAGTATCTATCCGACTAGTAAGCATCTTAAAAGCTAAGTCTTGATATCTCTGTGTAAGTGCATCAAGTGTGTGTAAAGCGGCCTAAAACCAGCAGGGAAAATCAGCTCAGACCCATTCTGAGGATACATTTCCAACATAAAGAAGAAACAAGCAGGGCAAAACAGAGAGAAATTCTTCCAAAATGCGTTCAGGGACTGGCATGCAACCAGGATTGACCACATCTACAGCCCCAGCGGCAGAAGACATAAGGCTGGACACTCTTGGGACTGAGACGATTGGTGAGGTTGGGAAAGCAAATGCAGACCCTTGAAAGGAATCCTGCGTGCTCCCCATTCCATGGGTCCCAACTCTCCAGGTTCAACGCAATCTTCCGACAGCGAAAGCACTCATTGGAAACCCAGCGGTTGCTACACCGTGGGATCGGGAAAGCTTTCTGAAACTCACCTCAGTTTTCATCTCCTGGTGCTCGTGTTCTCCATTCAGGCCCCCTTACTAACAATCTCCCCACTTGGAGACTCGGCGCCTTTCCATGCCTCTTTCGTACCGTCTGCAATTTGTCCGCAGGATGAACTGCAAGAGGGGGAACCAATGAGAGACTCGCTGGAGGTGTTTGGTCGGGCACATGTCACTCTCATTTCCCATCACGAAGAAGAATTCACCAGCGGTTCAGCCTGCCACCCCGGATCGACAATAGGGCGTGAAGCCATCCAGCCGTGTTGCGTCCCACTCACAAAAAAGCGACTTGGGAAATGGAGCTCAGGGGCACTGCACTTCCCAAACCTGCAGAGTTCTAAACGATAACTATCGCCCCAAAATATATTGAGGTCAGGCTACGAAGAGGCGCTGAACGCAAGGCAGAACTGCAGGAAACGGATGTCAACGGGTACATCGGAATGGCCCCGATAGCACATGAAAAGCGCCAGAACGTGGACAATGATGCGGTTGGCCAAAAAGGGCGTATGCGTTTTTTCCTGAATATATTCAGGAAAAAACGCATACGCCCTTTTTGGCCAACCAAGCAACCTGGGAGAGCAAATCAGCACTACAAAGAAATCTCTCGCCCCCCCCCAACCGGGGCAAAAGGGCCAGGCGAAAAAAGTCTAAAAACCAGAAAGGCAGGACAGCCCACGGAGTCAAGGGAGCCTTGTTAAGCTGATGGGCGGGATGTCAATGGCCAACAGCCAATCTTCACAAGTGTATCCTCTTTCCCAAACCATGTAAAACACAGAACCACAGAGCATAGGGCACTTCCACACATGGGCGTTGACCTTGGGAAAAGGAAAAAATCAACCAGACACAGGGACCCCAAAGTTGAGGGCTGCTGTCTTGACAAGAACCTCCACTCCGGTACACGTTTCACATCCCAAGAAAGAGCCAAGTGGACAAAGACGAGTGGACAAGTGGACAAAGACAAGTGGACAAGTGGACAAGTGGTGCTACGTAGGTCCAATGGAGTGTCACTCAGCCATGAAATCCACGTCATGAGGCTGGTAGCAGCATCCTGAGTGGATTTAGGTACGATCATCCTCAGTGAAATAAGTCCCACAAAAAAAGAAACTTATGATATCACTTATCGAGGGAATGTAAAAATCGCTCCCCATGCACTGAATCCCCAAACAGAACAGAGTCACGCTTTTAGAAAACACACTTATGCCTGCTTCAGGGGAAAGGTGAGGTGGGGTGACGCATAAAACTCGAGTTTGAAATGAGCACAGATACCCTTCCGAAAACCGAATATGGAATGGACACGACCTACTCCTTGCTCAATCAACTGGACTCACCAGACCCTGTTCATCGCACAAGTATCTATCCGACTAGTAAGCATCTTAAAAGCTAAGTCTTGATATCTCTGTGTAAGTGCATCAAGTGTGTGTAAAGCGGCCTAAAACCAGCAGGGAAAATCAGCTCAGACCCATTCTGAGGATACATTTCCAACACAAAGAAGAAACAAGCAGGGCAAAACAGAGAGAAATTCTTCCAAAATGCGTTCAGGGACTGGCATGCAACCAGGATTGACCACATCTACAGCCCCAGCGGCAGAAGACATAAGGCTGGACACTCTTGGGGCTGAGACGATTGGTGAGGTTGGGAAAGCAAATGCAGACCCTTGAAAGGAATCCTGCGTGCTCCCCATTCCATGGGTCCCAACTCTCCAGGTTCAACGCAATCTTCCGACAGCGAAAGCACTCATTGGAAACCCAGCGGTTGCTACACCGTGGGATCGGGAAAGCTTTCTGAAACTCACCTCAGTTTTCATCTCCTGGTGCTCGTGTTCTCCATTCAGGCCCCCTTACTAACAATCTCCCCACTTGGAGACTCGGCGCCTTTCCATGCCTCTTTCGTACCGTCTGCAATTTGTCCGCAGGATGAACTGCAAGAGGGGGAACCAATGAGAGACTCGCTGGAGGTGTTTGGTCGGGCACATGTCACTCTCATTTCCCATCACGAAGAAGAATTCACCAGCGGTTCAGCCTGCCACCCCGGATCGACAATAGGGCGTGAAGCCATCCAGCCGTGTTGCGTCCCACTCACAAAAAAGCGACTTGGGAAATGGAGCTCAGGGGCACTGCACTTCCCAAACCTGCAGAGTTCTAAACGATAACTATCGCCCCAAAATATATTGAGGTCAGGCTACGAAGAGGCGCTGAACGCAAGGCAGAACTGCAGGAAACGGATGTCAACGGGTACATCGGAATGGCCCGGATAGCACATGAAAAGCGCCAGAACGTGGACAATGATGCGGTTGGCCAAAAAGGGCGTATGCGTTTTTTCCTGAATATATTCAGGAAAAAACGCATACGCCCTTTTTGGCCAACCAAGCAACCTGGGAGAGCAAATCAGCACTACAAAGAAATCTCTCGCCCCCCCCCCCCCCGGGGCAAAAGGGCCAGGCGAAAAAAGTCTAAAAACCAGAAAGGCAGGACAGCCCACGGAGTCAAGGGAGCCTTGTTAAGCTGATGGGCGGGATGTCAATGGCCAACAGCCAATCTTCACAACTGTATCCTCTTTCCCAAACCATGTAAAACACAGAACCACAGAGCATAGGGCACTTCCACACATGGGCGTTGACCTTGGGAAAATGAAAAAATCAACCAGACACAGGGACCCCAAAGTTGAGGGCTGCTGTCTTGACAAGAACCTCCACTCCGGTACACGTTTCATATCCCAGGAAAGAGCCAAGTGGACAAAGACGAGTGGACAAGTGGACAAAGACAAGTGGACAAGTGGACAAGTGGTGCTACGTAGGTCCAATGGAGTGTCACTCAGCCATGAAATCCACGTCATGAGGCTGGTAGCAGCATCCTGAGTGGATTTAGGTACGATCATCCTCAGTGAAATAAGTCCCACAAAAAAAGAAACTTATGATATCACTTATCGAGGGAATGTAAAAATCACTCCCCATGCACTGAATCCCCAAACAGAAGAGAGTCACGCTTTTAGAAAACACACTTATGCCTGCTTCAGGGGAAAGGTGAGGTGGGGTGACGCATAAAACTCGAGTTTGAAATGAGCACAGATACCCTTCCGAAAACCGAATATGGAATGGACACGACCTACTCCTTGCTCAATCAACTGGACTCACCAGACCCTGTTCATCACACAAGTATCTATCCGACTAGTAAGCATCTTAAAAGCTAAGTCTTGATATCTCTGTGTAAGTGCATCAAGTGTGTGTAAAGCGGCCTAAAACCAGCAGGGAAAATCAGCTCAGACCCATTCTGAGGATACATTTCCAACATAAAGAAGAAACAAGCAGGGCAAAACAGAGAGAAATTCTTCCAAAATGCGTTTAGGGACTGGCATGCAACCAGGATTGACCACATCTACAGCCCCAGCGGCAGAAGACATAAGGCTGGACACTCTTGGGGCTGAGACGATTGGTGAGGTTGGGAAAGCAAATGCAGACCCTTGAAAGGAATCCTGCGTGCTCCCCATTCCATGGGTCCCAACTCTCCAGGTTCAACGCAATCTTCCGACAGCGAAAGCACTCATTGGAAACCCAGCGGTTGCTACACCGTGGGATCGGGAAAGCTTTCTGAAACTCACCTCAGTTTTCATCTCCTGGTGCTCGTGTTCTCCATTCAGGCCCCCTTACTAACAATCTCCCCACTTGGAGACTCGGCGCCTTTCCATGCCTCTTTCGTACCGTCTGCAATTTGTCCGCAGGATGAACTGCAAGAGGGGGAACCAATGAGAGACTCGCTGGAGGTGTTTGGTCGGGCACATGTCACTCTCATTTGCCATCACGAAGAAGAATTCACCACAGGTTCAGCCTGCCACCCCGGATCGACAATAGGGCGTGAAGCCATCCAGCCGTGTTGCGTCCCACTCACAAAAAAGCGACTTGGGAAATGGAGCTCAGGGGCACTGCACTTCCCAAACCTGCAGAGTTCTAAACGATAACTATCGCCCCAAAATATATTGAGGTCAGGCTACGAAGAGGCGCTGAACGCAAGGCAGAACTGCAGGAAACGGATGTCAACGGGTACATCGGAATGGCCCCGATAGCACATGAAAAGCGCCAGAACGTGGACAATGATGCGGTTGGCCAAAAAGGGCGTATGCGTTTTTTCCTGAATATATTCAGGAAAAAACGCATACGCCCTTTTTGGCCAACCAAGCAACCTGGGAGAGCAAATCAGCACTACAAAGAAATCTCTCGCCCCCCCCCCGGGGCAAAAGGGCCAGGCGAAAAAAGTCTAAAAACCAGAAAGGCAGGACAGCCCACGGAGTCAAGGGAGCCTTGTTAAGCTGATGGGCGGGATGTCAATGGCCAACAGCCAATCTTCACAAGTGTATCCTCTTTCCCAAACCATGTAAAACACAGAACCACAGAGCATAGGGCACTTCCACACATGGGCGTTGACCTTGGGAAAATGAAAAAATCAACCAGACACAGGGACCCCAAAGTTGAGGGCTGCTGTCTTGACAAGAACCTCCACTCCGGTACACGTTTCATATCCCAGGAAAGAGCCAAGTGGACAAAGACGAGTGGACAAGTGGACAAAGACAAGTGGACAAGTGGACAAGTGGTGCTACGTAGGTCCAATGGAGTGTCACTCAGCCATGAAATCCACGTCATGAGGCTGGTAGCAGCATCCTGAGTGGATTTAGGTACGATCATCCTCAGTGAAATAAGTCCCACAAAAAAAGAAACTTATGATATCACTTATCGAGGGAATGTAAAAATCGCTCCCCATGCACTGAATCCCCAAACAGAACAGAGTCACGCTTTTAGAAAACACACATATGCCTGCTTCAGGGGAAAGGTGAGGTGGGGTGACGCATAAAACTCGAGTTTGAAATGAGCACAGATACCCTTCCGAAAACCGAATATGGAATGGACACGACCTACTCCTTGCTCAATCAACTGGACTCACCAGACCCTGTTCATCGCACAAGTATCTATCCGACTAGTAAGCATCTTAAAAGCTAAGTCTTGATATCTCTGTGTAAGTGCATCAAGTGTGTGTAAAGCGGCCTAAAACCAGCAGGGAAAATCAGCTCAGACCCATTCTGAGGATACATTTCCAACATAAAGAAGAAACAAGCAGGGCAAAACAGAGAGAAATTCTTCCAAAATGCGTTCAGGGACTGGCATGCAACCAGGATTGACCACATCTACAGCCCCAGCGGCAGAAGACATAAGGCTGGACACTCTTGGGGCTGAGACGATTGGTGAGGTTGGGAAAGCAAATGCAGACCCTTGAAAGGAATCCTGCGTGCTCCCCATTCCATGGGTCCCAACTCTCCAGGTTCAACGCAATCTTCCGACAGCGAAAGCACTCATTGGAAACCCAGCGGTTGCTACACCGTGGGATCGGGAAAGCTTTCTGAAACTCACCTCAGTTTTCATCTCCTGGTGCTCGTGTTCTCCATTCAGGCCCCCTTACTAACAATCTCCCCACTTGGAGACTCGGCGCCTTTCCATGCCTCTTTCGTACCGTCTGCAATTTGTCCGCAGGATGAACTGCAAGAGGGGGAACCAATGAGAGACTCGCTGGAGGTGTTTGGTCGGGCACATGTCACTCTCATTTCCCATCACGAAGAAGAATTCACCAGCGGTTCAGCCTGCCACCCCGGATCGACAATAGGGCGTGAAGCCATCCAGCCGTGTTGCGTCCCACTCACAAAAAAGCGACTTGGGAAATGGAGCTCAGGGGCACTGCACTTCCCAAACCTGCAGAGTTCTAAACGATAACTATCGCCCCAAAATATATTGAGGTCAGGCTACGAAGAGGCGCTGAACGCAAGGCAGAACTGCAGGAAACGGATGTCAACGGGTACATCGGAATGGCCCCGATAGCACATGAAAAGCGCCAGAACGTGGACAATGATGCGGTTGGCCAAAAAGGGCGTATGCGTTTTTTCCTGAATATATTCAGGAAAAAACGCATACGCCCTTTTTGGCCAACCAAGCAACCTGGGAGAGCAAATCAGCACTACAAAGAAATCTCTCGCCCCCCCCCCCCCCACGGGGCAAAAGGGCCAGGCGAAAAAAGTCTAAAAACCAGAAAGGCAGGACAGCCCACGGAGTCAAGGGAGCCTTGTTAAGCTGATGGGCGGGATGTCAATGGCCAACAGCCAATCTTCACAAGTGTATCCTCTTTCCCAAACCATGTAAAACACAGAACCACAGAGCATAGGGCACTTCCACACATGGGCGTTGACCTTGGGAAAATGAAAAAATCAACCAGACACAGGGACCCCAAAGTTGAGGGCTGCTGTCTTGACAAGAACCTCCACTCCGGTACACGTTTCATATCCCAGGAAAGAGCCAAGTGGACAAAGACGAGTGGACAAGTGGACAAAGACAAGTGGACAAGTGGACAAGTGGTGCTACGTAGGTCCAATGGAGTGTCACTCAGCCATGAAATCCACGTCATGAGGCTGGTAGCAGCATCCTGAGTGGATTTAGGTACGATCATCCTCAGTGAAATAAGTCCCACAAAAAAAGAAACTTATGATATCACTTATCGAGGGAATGTAAAAATCGCTCCCCATGCACTGAATCCCCAAACAGAACAGAGTCACGCTTTTAGAAAACACACTTATGCCTGCTTCAGGGGAAAGGTGAGGTGGGGTGACGCATAAAACTCGAGTTTGAAATGAGCACAGATACCCTTCCGAAAACCGAATATGGAATGGACACGACCTACTCCTTGCTCAATCAACTGGACTCACCAGACCCTGTTCATCGCACAAGTATCTATCCGACTAGTAAGCATCTTAAAAGCTAAGTCTTGATATCTCTGTGTAAGTGCATCAAGTGTGTGTAAAGCGGCCTAAAACCAGCAGGGAAAATCAGCTCAGACCCATTCTGAGGATACATTTCCAACATAAAGAAGAAACAAGCAGGGCAAAACAGAGAGAAATTCTTCCAAAATGCGTTCAGGGACTGGCATGCAACCAGGATTGACCACATCTACAGCCCCAGCGGCAGAAGACATAAGGCTGGACACTCTTGGGGCTGAGACGATTGGTGAGGTTGGGAAAGCAAATGCAGACCCTTGAAAGGAATCCTGCGTGCTCCCCATTCCATGGGTCCCAACTCTCCAGGTTCAACGCAATCTTCCGACAGCGAAAGCACTCATTGGAAACCCAGCGGTTGCTACACCGTGGGATCGGGAAAGCTTTCTGAAACTCACCTCAGTTTTCATCTCCTGGTGCTCGTGTTCTCCATTCAGGCCCCCTTACTAACAATCTCCCCACTTGGAGACTCGGCGCCTTTCCATGCCTCTTTCGTACCGTCTGCAATTTGTCCGCAGGATGAACTGCAAGAGGGGGAACCAATGAGAGACTCGCTGGAGGTGTTTGGTCGGGCACATGTCACTCTCATTTGCCATCACGAAGAAGAATTCACCACAGGTTCAGCCTGCCACCCCGGATCGACAATAGGGCGTGAAGCCATCCAGCCGTGTTGCGTCCCACTCACAAAAAAGCGACTTGGGAAATGGAGCTCAGGGGCACTGCACTTCCCAAACCTGCAGAGTTCTAAACGATAACTATCGCCCCAAAATATATTGAGGTCAGGCTACGAAGAGGCGCTGAACGCAAGGCAGAACTGCAGGAAACGGATGTCAACGGGTACATCGGAATGGCCCCGATAGCACATGAAAAGCGCCAGAACGTGGACAATGATGCGGTTGGCCAAAAAGGGCGTATGCGTTTTTTCCTGAATATATTCAGGAAAAAACGCATACGCCCTTTTTGGCCAACCAAGCAACCTGGGAGAGCAAATCAGCACTACAAAGAAATCTCTCGCCCCCCCCCCCCCACGGGGCAAAAGGGCCAGGCGAAAAAAGTCTAAAAACCAGAAAGGCAGGACAGCCCACGGAGTCAAGGGAGCCTTGTTAAGCTGATGGGCGGGATGTCAATGGCCAACAGCCAATCTTCACAAGTGTATCCTCTTTCCCAAACCATGTAAAACACAGAACCACAGAGCATAGGGCACTTCCACACATGGGCGTTGACCTTGGGAAAATGAAAAAATCAACCAGACACAGGGACCCCAAAGTTGAGGGCTGCTGTCTTGACAAGAACCTCCACTCCGGTACACGTTTCATATCCCAGGAAAGAGCCAAGTGGACAAAGACGAGTGGACAAGTGGACAAAGACAAGTGGACAAGTGGACAAGTGGTGCTACGTAGGTCCAATGGAGTGTCACTCAGCCATGAAATCCACGTCATGAGGCTGGTAGCAGCATCCTGAGTGGATTTAGGTACGATCATCCTCAGTGAAATAAGTCCCACAAAAAAAGAAACTTATGATATCACTTATCGAGGGAATGTAAAAATCGCTCCCCATGCACTGAATCCCCAAACAGAACAGAGTCACGCTTTTAGAAAACACACTTATGCCTGCTTCAGGGGAAAGGTGAGGTGGGGTGACGCATAAAACTCGAGTTTGAAATGAGCACAGATACCCTTCCGAAAACCGAATATGGAATGGACACGACCTACTCCTTGCTCAATCAACTGGACTCACCAGACCCTGTTCATCGCACAAGTATCTATCCGACTAGTAAGCATCTTAAAAGCTAAGTCTTGATATCTCTGTGTAAGTGCATCAAGTGTGTGTAAAGCGGCCTAAAACCAGCAGGGAAAATCAGCTCAGACCCATTCTGAGGATACATTTCCAACATAAAGAAGAAACAAGCAGGGCAAAACAGAGAGAAATTCTTCCAAAATGCGTTCAGGGACTGGCATGCAACCAGGATTGACCACATCTACAGCCCCAGCGGCAGAAGACATAAGGCTGGACACTCTTGGGGCTGAGACGATTGGTGAGGTTGGGAAAGCAAATGCAGACCCTTGAAAGGAATCCTGCGTGCTCCCCATTCCATGGGTCCCAACTCTCCAGGTTCAACGCAATCTTCCGACAGCGAAAGCACTCATTGGAAACCCAGCGGTTGCTACACCGTGGGATCGGGAAAGCTTTCTGAAACTCACCTCAGTTTTCATCTCCTGGTGCTCGTGTTCTCCATTCAGGCCCCCTTACAAACAATCTCCCCACTTGGAGACTCGGCGCCTTTCCATGCCTCTTTCGTACCGTCTGCAATTTGTCCGCAGGATGAACTGCAAGAGGGGGAACCAATGAGAGACTCGCTGGAGGTGTTTGGTCGGGCACATGTCACTCTCATTTCCCATCACGAAGAAGAATTCACCAGCGGTTCAGCCTGCCACCCCGGATCGACAATAGGGCGTGAAGCCATCCAGCCGTGTTGCGTCCCACTCACAAAAAAGCGACTTGGGAAATGGAGCTCAGGGGCACTGCACTTCCCAAACCTGCAGAGTTCTAAACGATAACTATCGCCCCAAAATATATTGAGGTCAGGCTACGAAGAGGCGCTGAACGCAAGGCAGAACTGCAGGAAACGGATGTCAACGGGTACATCGGAATGGCCCCGATAGCACATGAAAAGCGCCAGAACGTGGACAATGATGCGGTTGGCCAAAAAGGGCGTATGCGTTTTTTCCTGAATATATTCAGGAAAAAACGCATACGCCCTTTTTGGCCAACCAAGCAACCTGGGAGAGCAAATCAGCACTACAAAGAAATCTCTCGCCCCCCCCCACCCCGGGGCAAAAGGGCCAGGCGAAAAAAGTCTAAAAACCAGAAAGGCAGGACAGCCCACGGAGTCAAGGGAGCCTTGTTAAGCTGATGGGCGGGATGTCAATGGCCAACAGCCAATCTTCACAAGTGTATCCTCTTTCCCAAACCATGGAAAACACAGAACCACAGAGCATAGGGCACTTCCACACATGGGCGTTGACCTTGGGAAAATGAAAAAATCAACCAGACACAGGGACCCCAAAGTTGAGGGCTGCTGTCTTGACAAGAACCTCCACTCCGGTACACGTTTCATATCCCAGGAAAGAGCCAAGTGGACAAAGACGAGTGGACAAGTGGACAAAGACAAGTGGACAAGTGGACAAGTGGTGCTACGTAGGTCCAATGGAGTGTCACTCAGCCATGAAATCCACGTCATGAGGCTGGTAGCAGCATCCTGAGTGGATTTAGGTACGATCATCCTCAGTGAAATAAGTCCCACAAAAAAAGAAACTTATGATATCACTTATCGAGGGAATGTAAAAATCGCTCCCCATGCACTGAATCCCCAAACAGAACAGAGTCACGCTTTTAGAAAACACACTTATGCCTGCTTCAGGGGAAAGGTGAGGTGGGGTGACGCATAAAACTCGAGTTTGAAATGAGCACAGATACCCTTCCGAAAACCGAATATGGAATGGACACGACCTACTCCTTGCTCAATCAACTGGACTCACCAGACCCTGTTCATCGCACAAGTATCTATCCGACTAGTAAGCATCTTAAAAGCTAAGTCTTGATATCTCTGTGTAAGTGCATCAAGTGTGTGTAAAGCGGCCTAAAACCAGCAGGGAAAATCAGCTCAGACCCATTCTGAGGATACATTTCCAACATAAAGAAGAAACAAGCAGGGCAAAACAGAGAGAAATTCTTCCAAAATGCGTTCAGGGACTGGCATGCAACCAGGATTGACCACATCTACAGCCCCAGCGGCAGAAGACATAAGGCTGGACACTCTTGGGGCTGAGACGATTGGTGAGGTTGGGAAAGCAAATGCAGACCCTTGAAAGGAATCCTGCGTGCTCCCCATTCCATGGGTCCCAACTCTCCAGGTTCAACGCAATCTTCCGACAGCGAAAGCACTCATTGGAAACCCAGCGGTTGCTACACCGTGGGATCGGGAAAGCTTTCTGAAACTCACCTCAGTTTTCATCTCCTGGTGCTCGTGTTCTCCATTCAGGCCCCCTTACTAACAATCTCCCCACTTGGAGACTCGGCGCCTTTCCATGCCTCTTTCGTACCGTCTGCAATTTGTCCGCAGGATGAACTGCAAGAGGGGGAACCAATGAGAGACTCGCTGGAGGTGTTTGGTCGGGCACATGTCACTCTCATTTCCCATCACGAAGAAGAATTCACCAGCGGTTCAGCCTGCCACCCCGGATCGACAATAGGGCGTGAAGCCATCCAGCCGTGTTGCGTCCCACTCACAAAAAAGCGACTTGGGAAATGGAGCTCAGGGGCACTGCACTTCCCAAACCTGCAGAGTTCTAAACGATAACTATCGCCCCAAAATATATTGAGGTCAGGCTACGAAGAGGCGCTGAACGCAAGGCAGAACTGCAGGAAACGGATGTCAACGGGTACATCGGAATGGCCCCGATAGCACATGAAAAGCGCCAGAACGTGGACAATGATGCGGTTGGCCAAAAAGGGCGTATGCGTTTTTTCCTGAATATATTCAGGAAAAAACGCATACGCCCTTTTTGGCCAACCAAGCAACCTGGGAGAGCAAATCAGCACTACAAAGAAATCTCTCGCCCCCCCCCCCCCCGGGGCAAAAGGGCCAGGCGAAAAAAGTCTAAAAACCAGAAAGGCAGGACAGCCCACGGAGTCAAGGGAGCCTTGTTAAGCTGATGGGCGGGATGTCAATGGCCAACAGCCAATCTTCAGAAGTGTATCCTCTTTCCCAAACCATGTAAAACACAGAACCACAGAGCATAGGGCATTTCCACACATGGGCGTTGACCTTGGGAAAATGAAAAAATCAACCAGACACAGGGACCCCAAAGTTGAGGGCTGCTGTCTTGACAAGAACCTCCACTCCGGTACACGTTTCATATCCCAGGAAAGAGCCAAGTGGACAAAGACGAGTGGACAAGTGGACTAGTGCAGAAGTGGTGCTACGTAGGTCCAATGGAGTGTCACTCAGCCATGAAATCCACGTCATGAGGCTGGTAGCAGCATCCTGAGTGGATTTAGGTACGATCATCCTCAGTGAAATAAGTCCCACAAAAAAAGAAACTTATGATATCACTTATCGAGGGAATGTAAAAATCGCTCCCCATGCACTGAATCCCCAAACAGAACAGAGTCACGCTTTTAGAAAACACACTTATGCCTGCTTCAGGGGAAAGGTGAGGTGGGGTGACGCATAAAACTCGAGTTTGAAATGAGCACAGATACCCTTCCGAAAACCGAATATGGAATGGACACGACCTACTCCTTGCTCAATCAACTGGACTCACCAGACCCTGTTCATCGCACAAGTATCTATCCGACTAGTAAGCATCTTAAAAGCTAAGTCTTGATATCTCTGTGTAAGTGCATCAAGTGTGTGTAAAGCGGCCTAAAACCAGCAGGGAAAATCAGCTCAGACCCATTCTGAGGATACATTTACAACATAAAGAAGAAACAAGCAGGGCAAAACAGAGAGAAATTCTTCCAAAATGCGTTCAGGGACTGGCATGCAACCAGGATTGACCACATCTACAGCCCCAGCGGCAGAAGACATAAGGCTGGACACTCTTGGGGCTGAGACGATTGGTGAGGTTGGGAAAGCAAATGCAGACCCTTGAAAGGAATCCTGCGTGCTCCCCATTCCATGGGTCCCAACTCTCCAGGTTCAACGCAATCTTCCGACAGCGAAAGCACTCATTGGAAACCCAGCGGTTGCTACACCGTGGGATCGGGAAAGCTTTCTGAAACTCACCTCAGTTTTCATCTCCTGGTGCTCGTGTTCTCCATTCAGGCCCCCTTACTAACAATCTCCCCACTTGGAGACTCGGCGCCTTTCCATGCCTCTTTCGTACCGTCTGCAATTTGTCCGCAGGATGAACTGCAAGAGGGGGAACCAATGAGAGACTCGCTGGAGGTGTTTGGTCGGGCACATGTCACTCTCATTTCCCATCACGAAGAAGAATTCACCAGCGGTTCAGCCTGCCACCCCGGATCGACAATAGGGCGTGAAGCCATCCAGCCGTGTTGCGTCCCACTCACAAAAAAGCGACTTGGGAAATGGAGCTCAGGGGCACTGCACTTCCCAAACCTGCAGAGTTCTAAACGATAACTATCGCCCCAAAATATATTGAGGGCAGGCTACGAAGAGGCGCTGAACGCAAGGCAGAACTGCAGGAAACGGATGTCAACGGGTACATCGGAATGGCCCCGATAGCACATGAAAAGCGCCAGAACGTGGACAATGATGCGGTTGGCCAAAAAGGGCGTATGCGTTTTTTCCTGAATATATTCAGGAAAAAACGCATACGCCCTTTTTGGCCAACCAAGCAACCTGGGAGAGCAAATCAGCACTACAAAGAAATCTCTCGCCCCCCCCCCCCCGGGGCAAAAGGGCCAGGCGAAAAAAGTCTAAAAACCAGAAAGGCAGGACAGCCCACGGAGTCAAGGGAGCCTTGTTAAGCTGATGGGCGGGATGTCAATGGCCAACAGCCAATCTTCACAAGTGTATCCTCTTTCCCAAACCATGGAAAACACAGAACCACAGAGCATAGGGCACTTCCACACATGGGCGTTGACCTTGGGAAAATGAAAAAATCAACCAGACACAGGGACCCCAAAGTTGAGGGCTGCTGTCTTGACAAGAACCTCCACTCCGGTACACGTTTCATATCCCAGGAAAGAGCCAAGTGGACAAAGACGAGTGGACAAGTGGACAAAGACAAGTGGACAAGTGGACAAGTGGTGCTACGTAGGTCCAATGGAGTGTCACTCAGCCATGAAATCCACGTCATGAGGCTGGTAGCAGCATCCTGAGTGGATTTAGGTACGATCATCCTCAGTGAAATAAGTCCCACAAAAAAAGAAACTTATGATATCACTTATCGAGGGAATGTAAAAATCGCTCCCCATGCACTGAATCCCCAAACAGAACAGAGTCACGCTTTTAGAAAACACACTTATGCCTGCTTCAGGGGAAAGGTGAGGTGGGGTGACGCATAAAACTCGAGTTTGAAATGAGCACAGATACCCTTCCGAAAACCGAATATGGAATGGACACGACCTACTCCTTGCTCAATCAACTGGACTCACCAGACCCTGTTCATCACACAAGTATCTATCCGACTAGTAAGCATCTTAAAAGCTAAGTGTTGATATCTCTGTGTAAGTGCATCAAGTGTGTGTAAAGCGGCCTAAAACCAGCAGGGAAAATCAGCTCAGACCCATTCTGAGGATACATTTCCAACATAAAGAAGAAACAAGCAGGGCAAAACAGAGAGAAATTCTTCCAAAATGCGTTCAGGGACTGGCATGCAACCAGGATTGACCACATCTACAGCCCCAGCGGCAGAAGACATAAGGCTGGACACTCTTGGGGCTGAGACGATTGGTGAGGTTGGGAAAGCAAATGCAGACCCTTGAAAGGAATCCTGCGTGCTCCCCATTCCATGGGTCCCAACTCTCCAGGTTCAACGCAATCTTCCGACAGCGAAAGCACTCATTGGAAACCCAGCGGATGCTACACCGTGGGATCGGGAAAGCTTTCTGAAACTCACCTCAGTTTTCATCTCCTGGTGCTCGTGTTCTCCATTCAGGCCCCCTTACTAACAATCTCCCCACTTGGAGACTCGGCGCCTTTCCATGCCTCTTTCGTACCGTCTGCAATTTGTCCGCAGGATGAACTGCAAGAGGGGGAACCAATGAGAGACTCGCTGGAGGTGTTTGGTCGGGCACATGTCACTCTCATTTCCCATCACGAAGAAGAATTCACCAGCGGTTCAGCCTGCCACCCCGGATCGACAATAGGGCGTGAAGCCATCCAGCCGTGTTGCGTCCCACTCACAAAAAAGCGACTTGGGAAATGGAGCTCAGGGGCACTGCACTTCCCAAACCTGCAGAGTTCTAAACGATAACTATCGCCCCAAAATATATTGAGGTCAGGCTACGAAGAGGCGCTGAACGCAAGGCAGAACTGCAGGAAACGGATGTCAACGGGTACATCGGAATGGCCCCGATAGCACATGAAAAGCGCCAGAACGTGGACAATGATGCGGTTGGCCAAAAAGGGCGTATGCGTTTTTTCCTGAATATATTCAGGAAAAAACGCATACGCCCTTTTTGGCCAACCAAGCAACCTGGGAGAGCAAATCAGCACTACAAAGAAATCTCTCACCCCCCCCCGGGGCAAAAGGGCCAGGCGAAAAAAGTCTAAAAACCAGAAAGGCAGGACAGCCCACGGAGTCAAGGGAGCCTTGTTAAGCTGATGGGCGGGATGTCAATGGCCAACAGCCAATCTTCACAAGTGTATCCTCTTTCCCAAACCATGTAAAACACAGAACCACAGAGCATAGGGCACTTCCACACATGGGCGTTGACCTTGGGAAAATGAAAAAATCAACCAGACACAGGGACCCCAAAGTTGAGGGCTGCTGTCTTGACAAGAACCTCCACTCCGGTACACGTTTCATATCCCAG
Source organism: Kogia breviceps (assembly GCF_026419965.1). NCBI lineage: Eukaryota > Metazoa > Chordata > Mammalia > Artiodactyla > Physeteridae > Kogia > Kogia breviceps. Next base: position 84,918 of record NW_026711617.1, on the reverse strand, counting down.
GAAAGAGCCAAGTGGACAAAGACGAGTGGACAAGTGGACAAAGACAAGTGGACAAGTGGACAAGTGGTGCTACGTAGGTCCAATGGAGTGTCACTCAGCCATGAAATCCACGTCATGAGGCTGGTAGCAGCATCCTGAGTGGATTTAGGTACGATCATCCTCAGTGAAATAAGTCCCACAAAAAAAGAAACTTATGATATCACTTATCGAGGGAATGTAAAAATCACTCCCCATGCACTGAATCCCCAAACAGAAGAGAGTCACGCTTTTAGAAAACACACTTATGCCTGCTTCAGGGGAAAGGTGAGGTGGGGTGACGCATAAAACTCGAGTTTGAAATGAGCACAGATACCCTTCCGAAAACCGAATATGGAATGGACACGACCTACTCCTTGCTCAATCAACTGGACTCACCAGACCCTGTTCATCGCACAAGTATCTATCCGACTAGTAAGCATCTTAAAAGCTAAGTCTTGATATCTCTGTGTAAGTGCATCAAGTGTGTGTAAAGCGGCCTAAAACCAGCAGGGAAAATCAGCTCAGACCCATTCTGAGGATACATTTCCAACATAAAGAAGAAACAAGCAGGGCAAAACAGAGAGAAATTCTTCCAAAATGCGTTCAGGGACTGGCATGCAACCAGGATTGACCACATCTACAGCCCCAGCGGCAGAAGACATAAGGCTGGACACTCTTGGGGCTGAGACGATTGGTGAGGTTGGGAAAGCAAATGCAGACCCTTGAAAGGAATCCTGCGTGCTCCCCATTCCATGGGTCCCAACTCTCCAGGTTCAACGCAATCTTCCGACAGCGAAAGCACTCATTGGAAACCCAGCGGTTGCTACACCGTGGGATCGGGAAAGCTTTCTGAAACTCACCTCAGTTTTCATCTCCTGGTGCTCGTGTTCTCCATTCAGGCCCCCTTACTAACAATCTCCCCACTTGGAGACTCGGCGCCTTTCCATGCCTCTTTCGTACCGTCTGCAATTTGTCCGCAGGATGAACTGCAAGAGGGGGAACCAATGAGAGACTCGCTGGAGGTGTTTGGTCGGGCACATGTCACTCTCATTTCCCATCACGAAGAAGAATTCACCAGCGGTTCAGCCTGCCACACCGGATCGACAATAGGGCGTGAAGCCATCCAGCCGTGTTGCGTCCCACTCACAAAAAAGCGACTTGGGAAATGGAGCTCAGGGGCACTGCACTTCCCAAACCTGCAGAGTTCTAAACGATAACTATCGCCCCAAAATATATTGAGGTCAGGCTACGAAGAGGCGCTGAACGCAAGGCAGAACTGCAGGAAACGGATGTCAACGGGTACATCGGAATGGCCCCGATAGCACATGAAAAGCGCCAGAACGTGGACAATGATGCGGTTGGCCAAAAAGGGCGTATGCGTTTTTTCCTGAATATATTCAGGAAAAAACGCATACGCCCTTTTTGGCCAACCAAGCAACCTGGGAGAGCAAATCAGCACTACAAAGAAATCTCTCGCCCCCCCCCCCCCCGGGGCAAAAGGGCCAGGCGAAAAAAGTCTAAAAACCAGAAAGGCAGGACAGCCCACGGAGTCAAGGGAGCCTTGTTAAGCTGATGGGCGGGATGTCAATGGCCAACAGCCAATCTTCACAAGTGTATCCTCTTTCCCAAACCATGGAAAACACAGAACCACAGAGCATAGGGCACTTCCACACATGGGCGTTGACCTTGGGAAAATGAAAAAATCAACCAGACACAGGGACCCCAAAGTTGAGGGCTGCTGTCTTGACAAGAACCTCCACTCCGGTACACGTTTCATATCCCAGGAAAGAGCCAAGTGGACAAAGACGAGTGGACAAGTGGACAAAGACAAGTGGACAAGTGGACAAGTGGTGCTACGTAGGTCCAATGGAGTGTCACTCAGCCATGAAATCCACGTCATGAGGCTGGTAGCAGCATCCTGACTGGATTTAGGTACGATCATCCTCAGTGAAATAAGTCCCACAAAAAAAGAAACTTATGATATCACTTATCGAGGGAATGTAAAAATCGCTCCCCATGCACTGAATCCCCAAACAGAACAGAGTCACGCTTTTAGAAAACACACTTATGCCTGCTTCAGGGGAAAGGTGAGGTGGGGTGACGCATAAAACTCGAGTTTGAAATGAGCACAGATACCCTTCCGAAAACCGAATATGGAATGGACACGACCTACTCCTTGCTCAATCAACTGGACTCACCAGACCCTGTTCATCGCACAAGTATCTATCCGACTAGTAAGCATCTTAAAAGCTAAGTCTTGATATCTCTGTGTAAGTGCATCAAGTGTGTGTAAAGCGGCCTAAAACCAGCAGGGAAAATCAGCTCAGACCCATTCTGAGGATACATTTCCAACATAAAGAAGAAACAAGCAGGGCAAAACAGAGAGAAATTCTTCCAAAATGCGTTCAGGGACTGGCATGCAACCAGGATTGACCACATCTACAGCCCCAGCGGCAGAAGACATAAGGCTGGACACTCTTGGGGCTGAGACGATTGGTGAGGTTGGGAAAGCAAATGCAGACCCTTGAAAGGAATCCTGCGTGCTCCCCATTCCATGGGTCCCAACTCTCCAGGTTCAACGCAATCTTCCGACAGCGAAAGCACTCATTGGAAACCCAGCGGATGCTACACCGTGGGATCGGGAAAGCTTTCTGAAACTCACCTCAGTTTTCATCTCCTGGTGCTCGTGTTCTCCATTCAGGCCCCCTTACTAACAATCTCCCCACTTGGAGACTCGGCGCCTTTCCATGCCTCTTTCGTACCGTCTGCAATTTGTCCGCAGGATGAACTGCAAGAGGGGGAACCAATGAGAGACTCGCTGGAGGTGTTTGGTCGGGCACATGTCACTCTCATTTCCCATCACGAAGAAGAATTCACCAGCGGTTCAGCCTGCCACCCCGGATCGACAATAGGGCGTGAAGCCATCCAGCCGTGTTGCGTCCCACTCACAAAAAAGCGACTTGGGAAATGGAGCTCAGGGGCACTGCACTTCCCAAACCTGCAGAGTTCTAAACGATAACTATCGCCCCAAAATATATTGAGGTCAGGCTACGAAGAGGCGCTGAACGCAAGGCAGAACTGCAGGAAACGGATGTCAACGGGTACATCGGAATGGCCCCGATAGCACATGAAAAGCGCCAGAACGTGGACAATGATGCGGTTGGCCAAAAAGGGCGTATGCGTTTTTTCCTGAATATATTCAGGAAAAAACGCATACGCCCTTTTTGGCCAACCAAGCAACCTGGGAGAGCAAATCAGCACTACAAAGAAATCTCTCACCCCCCCCCGGGGCAAAAGGGCCAGGCGAAAAAAGTCTAAAAACCAGAAAGGCAGGACAGCCCACGGAGTCAAGGGAGCCTTGTTAAGCTGATGGGCGGGATGTCAATGGCCAACAGCCAATCTTCACAAGTGTATCCTCTTTCCCAAACCATGTAAAACACAGAACCACAGAGCATAGGGCACTTCCACACATGGGCGTTGACCTTGGGAAAATGAAAAAATCAACCAGACACAGGGACCCCAAAGTTGAGGGCTGCTGTCTTGACAAGAACCTCCACTCCGGTACACGTTTCATATCCCAGGAAAGAGCCAAGTGGACAAAGACGAGTGGACAAGTGGACAAAGACAAGTGGACAAGTGGACAAGTGGTGCTACGTAGGTCCAATGGAGTGTCACTCAGCCATGAAATCCACGTCATGAGGCTGGTAGCAGCATCCTGAGTGGATTTAGGTACGATCATCCTCAGTGAAATAAGTCCCACAAAAAAAGAAACTTATGATATCACTTATCGAGGGAATGTAAAAATCACTCCCCATGCACTGAATCCCCAAACAGAAGAGAGTCACGCTTTTAGAAAACACACTTATGCCTGCTTCAGGGGAAAGGTGAGGTGGGGTGACGCATAAAACTCGAGTTTGAAATGAGCACAGATACCCTTCCGAAAACCGAATATGGAATGGACACGACCTACTCCTTGCTCAATCAACTGGACTCACCAGACCCTGTTCATCGCACAAGTATCTATCCGACTAGTAAGCATCTTAAAAGCTAAGTCTTGATATCTCTGTGTAAGTGCATCAAGTGTGTGTAAAGCGGCCTAAAACCAGCAGGGAAAATCAGCTCAGACCCATTCTGAGGATACATTTCCAACATAAAGAAGAAACAAGCAGGGCAAAACAGAGAGAAATTCTTCCAAAATGCGTTCAGGGACTGGCATGCAACCAGGATTGACCACATCTACAGCCCCAGCGGCAGAAGACATAAGGCTGGACACTCTTGGGGCTGAGACGATTGGTGAGGTTGGGAAAGCAAATGCAGACCCTTGAAAGGAATCCTGCGTGCTCCCCATTCCATGGGTCCCAACTCTCCAGGTTCAACGCAATCTTCCGACAGCGAAAGCACTCATTGGAAACCCAGCGGTTGCTACACCGTGGGATCGGGAAAGCTTTCTGAAACTCACCTCAGTTTTCATCTCCTGGTGCTCGTGTTCTCCATTCAGGCCCCCTTACTAACAATCTCCCCACTTGGAGACTCGGCGCCTTTCCATGCCTCTTTCGTACCGTCTGCAATTTGTCCGCAGGATGAACTGCAAGAGGGGGAACCAATGAGAGACTCGCTGGAGGTGTTTGGTCGGGCACATGTCACTCTCATTTCCCATCACGAAGAAGAATTCACCAGCGGTTCAGCCTGCCACACCGGATCGACAATAGGGCGTGAAGCCATCCAGCCGTGTTGCGTCCCACTCACAAAAAAGCGACTTGGGAAATGGAGCTCAGGGGCACTGCACTTCCCAAACCTGCAGAGTTCTAAACGATAACTATCGCCCCAAAATATATTGAGGTCAGGCTACGAAGAGGCGCTGAACGCAAGGCAGAACTGCAGGAAACGGATGTCAACGGGTACATCGGAATGGCCCCGATAGCACATGAAAAGCGCCAGAACGTGGACAATGATGCGGTTGGCCAAAAAGGGCGTATGCGTTTTTTCCTGAATATATTCAGGAAAAAACGCATACGCCCTTTTTGGCCAACCAAGCAACCTGGGAGAGCAAATCAGCACTACAAAGAAATCTCTCGCCCCCCCCCCCACGGGGCAAAAGGGCCAGGCGAAAAAAGTCTAAAAACCAGAAAGGCAGGACAGCCCACGGAGTCAAGGGAGCCTTGTTAAGCTGATGGGCGGGATGTCAATGGCCAACAGCCAATCTTCACAAGTGTATCCTCTTTCCCAAACCATGTAAAACACAGAACCACAGAGCATAGGGCACTTCCACACATGGGCGTTGACCTTGGGAAAATGAAAAAATCAACCAGACACAGGGACCCCAAAGTTGAGGGCTGCTGTCTTGACAAGAACCTCCACTCCGGTACACGTTTCATATCCCAGGAAAGAGCCAAGTGGACAAAGACGAGTGGACAAGTGGACAAAGACAAGTGGACAAGTGGACAAGTGGTGCTACGTAGGTCCAATGGAGTGTCACTCAGCCATGAAATCCACGTCATGAGGCTGGTAGCAGCATCCTGAGTGGATTTAGGTACGATCATCCTCAGTGAAATAAGTCCCACAAAAAAAGAAACTTATGATATCACTTATCGAGGGAATGTAAAAATCGCTCCCCATGCACTGAATCCCCAAACAGAACAGAGTCACGCTTTTAGAAAACACACTTATGCCTGCTTCAGGGGAAAGGTGAGGTGGGGTGACGCATAAAACTCGAGTTTGAAATGAGCACAGATACCCTTCCGAAAACCGAATATGGAATGGACACGACCTACTCCTTGCTCAATCAACTGGACTCACCAGACCCTGTTCATCGCACAAGTATCTATCCGACTAGTAAGCATCTTAAAAGCTAAGTCTTGATATCTCTGTGTAAGTGCATCAAGTGTGTGTAAAGCGGCCTAAAACCAGCAGGGAAAATCAGCTCAGACCCATTCTGAGGATACATTTCCAACATAAAGAAGAAACAAGCAGGGCAAAACAGAGAGAAATTCTTCCAAAATGCGTTCAGGGACTGGCATGCAACCAGGATTGACCACATCTACAGCCCCAGCGGCAGAAGACATAAGGCTGGACACTCTTGGGGCTGAGACGATTGGTGAGGTTGGGAAAGCAAATGCAGACCCTTGAAAGGAATCCTGCGTGCTCCCCATTCCATGGGTCCCAACTCTCCAGGTTCAACGCAATCTTCCGACAGCGAAAGCACTCATTGGAAACCCAGCGGATGCTACACCGTGGGATCGGGAAAGCTTTCTGAAACTCACCTCAGTTTTCATCTCCTGGTGCTCGTGTTCTCCATTCAGGCCCCCTTACTAACAATCTCCCCACTTGGAGACTCGGCGCCTTTCCATGCCTCTTTCGTACCGTCTGCAATTTGTCCGCAGGATGAACTGCAAGAGGGGGAACCAATGAGAGACTCGCTGGAGGTGTTTGGTCGGGCACATGTCACTCTCATTTCCCATCACGAAGAAGAATTCACCAGCGGTTCAGCCTGCCACCCCGGATCGACAATAGGGCGTGAAGCCATCCAGCCGTGTTGCGTCCCACTCACAAAAAAGCGACTTGGGAAATGGAGCTCAGGGGCACTGCACTTCCCAAACCTGCAGAGTTCTAAACGATAACTATCGCCCCAAAATATATTGAGGTCAGGCTACGAAGAGGCGCTGAACGCAAGGCAGAACTGCAGGAAACGGATGTCAACGGGTACATCGGAATGGCCCCGATAGCACATGAAAAGCGCCAGAACGTGGACAATGATGCGGTTGGCCAAAAAGGGCGTATGCGTTTTTTCCTGAATATATTCAGGAAAAAACGCATACGCCCTTTTTGGCCAACCAAGCAACCTGGGAGAGCAAATCAGCACTACAAAGAAATCTCTCGCCCCCCCCCCCCACGGGGCAAAAGGGCCAGGCGAAAAAAGTCTAAAAACCAGAAAGGCAGGACAGCCCACGGAGTCAAGGGAGCCTTGTTAAGCTGATGGGCGGGATGTCAATGGCCAACAGCCAATCTTCACAAGTGTATCCTCTTTCCCAAACCATGGAAAACACAGAACCACAGAGCATAGGGCACTTCCACACATGGGCGTTGACCTTGGGAAAATGAAAAAATCAACCAGACACAGGGACCCCAAAGTTGAGGGCTGCTGTCTTGACAAGAACCTCCACTCCGGTACACGTTTCATATCCCAGGAAAGAGCCAAGTGGACAAAGACGAGTGGACAAGTGGACAAAGACAAGTGGACAAGTGGACAAGTGGTGCTACGTAGGTCCAATGGAGTGTCACTCAGCCATGAAATCCACGTCATGAGGCTGGTAGCAGCATCCTGAGTGGATTTAGGTACGATCATCCTCAGTGAAATAAGTCCCACAAAAAAAGAAACTTATGATATCACTTATCGAGGGAATGTAAAAATCACTCCCCATGCACTGAATCCCCAAACAGAACAGAGTCACGCTTTTAGAAAACACACTTATGCCTGCTTCAGGGGAAAGGTGAGGTGGGGTGACGCATAAAACTCAAGTTTGAAATGAGCACAGATACCCTTCCGAAAACCGAATATGGAATGGACACGACCTACTCCTTGCTCAATCAACTGGACTCACCAGACCCTGTTCATCGCACAAGTATCTATCCGACTAGTAAGCATCTTAAAAGCTAAGTCTTGATATCTCTGTGTAAGTGCATCAAGTGTGTGTAAAGCGGCCTAAAACCAGCAGGGAAAATCAGCTCAGACCCATTCTGAGGATACATTTCCAACATAAAGAAGAAACAAGCAGGGCAAAACAGAGAGAAATTCTTCCAAAATGCGTTCAGGGACTGGCATGCAACCAGGATTGACCACATCTACAGCCCCAGCGGCAGAAGACATAAGGCTGGACACTCTTGGGGCTGAGACGATTGGTGAGGTTGGGAAAGCAAATGCAGACCCTTGAAAGGAATCCTGCGTGCTCCCCATTCCATGGGTCCCAACTCTCCAGGTTCAACGCAATCTTCCGACAGCGAAAGCACTCATTGGAAACCCAGCGGTTGCTACACCGTGGGATCGGGAAAGCTTTCTGAAACTCACCTCAGTTTTCATCTCCTGGTGCTCGTGTTCTCCATTCAGGCCCCCTTACTAACAATCTCCCCACTTGGAGACTCGGCGCCTTTCCATGCCTCTTTCGTACCGTCTGCAATTTGTCCGCAGGATGAACTGCAAGAGGGGGAACCAATGAGAGACTCGCTGGAGGTGTTTGGTCGGGCACATGTCACTCTCATTTCCCATCACGAAGAAGAATTCACCAGCGGTTCAGCCTGCCACCCCGGATCGACAATAGGGCGTGAAGCCATCCAGCCGTGTTGCGTCCCACTCACAAAAAAGCGACTTGGGAAATGGAGCTCAGGGGCACTGCACTTCCCAAACCTGCAGAGTTCTAAACGATAACTATCGCCCCAAAATATATTGAGGTCAGGCTACGAAGAGGCGCTGAACGCAAGGCAGAACTGCAGGAAACGGATGTCAACGGGTACATCGGAATGGCCCCGATAGCACATGAAAAGCGCCAGAACGTGGACAATGATGCGGTTGGCCAAAAAGGGCGTATGCGTTTTTTCCTGAATATATTCAGGAAAAAACGCATACGCCCTTTTTGGCCAACCAAGCAACCTGGGAGAGCAAATCAGCACTACAAAGAAATCTCTCGCCCCCCCCCCCCCACGGGGCAAAAGGGCCAGGCGAAAAAAGTCTAAAAACCAGAAAGGCAGGACAGCCCACGGAGTCAAGGGAGCCTTGTTAAGCTGATGGGCGGGATGTCAATGGCCAACAGCCAATCTTCACAAGTGTATCCTCTTTCCCAAACCATGTAAAACACAGAACCACAGAGCATAGGGCACTTCCACACATGGGCGTTGACCTTGGGAAAAGGAAAAAATCAACCAGACACAGGGACCCCAAAGTTGAGGGCTGCTGTCTTGACAAGAACCTCCACTCCGGTACACGTTTCACATCCCAAGAAAGAGCCAAGTGGACAAAGACGAGTGGACAAGTGGACAAAGACAAGTGGACAAGTGGACAAGTGGTGCTACGTAGGTCCAATGGAGTGTCACTCAGCCATGAAATCCACGTCATGAGGCTGGTAGCAGCATCCTGAGTGGATTTAGGTACGATCATCCTCAGTGAAATAAGTCCCACAAAAAAAGAAACTTATGATATCACTTATCGAGGGAATGTAAAAATCGCTCCCCATGCACTGAATCCCCAAACAGAACAGAGTCACGCTTTTAGAAAACACACTTATGCCTGCTTCAGGGGAAAGGTGAGGTGGGGTGACGCATAAAACTCGAGTTTGAAATGAGCACAGATACCCTTCCGAAAACCGAATATGGAATGGACACGACCTACTCCTTGCTCAATCAACTGGACTCACCAGACCCTGTTCATCGCACAAGTATCTATCCGACTAGTAAGCATCTTAAAAGCTAAGTCTTGATATCTCTGTGTAAGTGCATCAAGTGTGTGTAAAGCGGCCTAAAACCAGCAGGGAAAATCAGCTCAGACCCATTCTGAGGATACATTTCCAACACAAAGAAGAAACAAGCAGGGCAAAACAGAGAGAAATTCTTCCAAAATGCGTTCAGGGACTGGCATGCAACCAGGATTGACCACATCTACAGCCCCAGCGGCAGAAGACATAAGGCTGGACACTCTTGGGGCTGAGACGATTGGTGAGGTTGGGAAAGCAAATGCAGACCCTTGAAAGGAATCCTGCGTGCTCCCCATTCCATGGGTCCCAACTCTCCAGGTTCAACGCAATCTTCCGACAGCGAAAGCACTCATTGGAAACCCAGCGGTTGCTACACCGTGGGATCGGGAAAGCTTTCTGAAACTCACCTCAGTTTTCATCTCCTGGTGCTCGTGTTCTCCATTCAGGCCCCCTTACTAACAATCTCCCCACTTGGAGACTCGGCGCCTTTCCATGCCTCTTTCGTACCGTCTGCAATTTGTCCGCAGGATGAACTGCAAGAGGGGGAACCAATGAGAGACTCGCTGGAGGTGTTTGGTCGGGCACATGTCACTCTCATTTGCCATCACGAAGAAGAATTCACCAGCGGTTCAGCCTGCCACCCCGGATCGACAATAGGGCGTGAAGCCATCCAGCCGTGTTGCGTCCCACTCACAAAAAAGCGACTTGGGAAATGGAGCTCAGGGGCACTGCACTTCCCAAACCTGCAGAGTTCTAAACGATAACTATCGCCCCAAAATATATTGAGGTCAGGCTACGAAGAGGCGCTGAACGCAAGGCAGAACTGCAGGAAACGGATGTCAACGGGTACATCGGAATGGCCCGGATAGCACATGAAAAGCGCCAGAACGTGGACAATGATGCGGTTGGCCAAAAAGGGCGTATGCGTTTTTTCCTGAATATATTCAGGAAAAAACGCATACGCCCTTTTTGGCCAACCAAGCAACCTGGGAGAGCAAATCAGCACTACAAAGAAATCTCTCGCCCCCCCCCCCCCCGGGGCAAAAGGGCCAGGCGAAAAAAGTCTAAAAACCAGAAAGGCAGGACAGCCCACGGAGTCAAGGGAGCCTTGTTAAGCTGATGGGCGGGATGTCAATGGCCAACAGCCAATCTTCACAACTGTATCCTCTTTCCCAAACCATGTAAAACACAGAACCACAGAGCATAGGGCACTTCCACACATGGGCGTTGACCTTGGGAAAATGAAAAAATCAACCAGACACAGGGACCCCAAAGTTGAGGGCTGCTGTCTTGACAAGAACCTCCACTCCGGTACACGTTTCATATCCCAGGAAAGAGCCAAGTGGACAAAGACGAGTGGACAAGTGGACAAAGACAAGTGGACAAGTGGACAAGTGGTGCTACGTAGGTCCAATGGAGTGTCACTCAGCCATGAAATCCACGTCATGAGGCTGGTAGCAGCATCCTGAGTGGATTTAGGTACGATCATCCTCAGTGAAATAAGTCCCACAAAAAAAGAAACTTATGATATCACTTATCGAGGGAATGTAAAAATCACTCCCCATGCACTGAATCCCCAAACAGAAGAGAGTCACGCTTTTAGAAAACACACTTATGCCTGCTTCAGGGGAAAGGTGAGGTGGGGTGACGCATAAAACTCGAGTTTGAAATGAGCACAGATACCCTTCCGAAAACCGAATATGGAATGGACACGACCTACTCCTTGCTCAATCAACTGGACTCACCAGACCCTGTTCATCACACAAGTATCTATCCGACTAGTAAGCATCTTAAAAGCTAAGTCTTGATATCTCTGTGTAAGTGCATCAAGTGTGTGTAAAGCGGCCTAAAACCAGCAGGGAAAATCAGCTCAGACCCATTCTGAGGATACATTTCCAACATAAAGAAGAAACAAGCAGGGCAAAACAGAGAGAAATTCTTCCAAAATGCGTTTAGGGACTGGCATGCAACCAGGATTGACCACATCTACAGCCCCAGCGGCAGAAGACATAAGGCTGGACACTCTTGGGGCTGAGACGATTGGTGAGGTTGGGAAAGCAAATGCAGACCCTTGAAAGGAATCCTGCGTGCTCCCCATTCCATGGGTCCCAACTCTCCAGGTTCAACGCAATCTTCCGACAGCGAAAGCACTCATTGGAAACCCAGCGGTTGCTACACCGTGGGATCGGGAAAGCTTTCTGAAACTCACCTCAGTTTTCATCTCCTGGTGCTCGTGTTCTCCATTCAGGCCCCCTTACTAACAATCTCCCCACTTGGAGACTCGGCGCCTTTCCATGCCTCTTTCGTACCGTCTGCAATTTGTCCGCAGGATGAACTGCAAGAGGGGGAACCAATGAGAGACTCGCTGGAGGTGTTTGGTCGGGCACATGTCACTCTCATTTGCCATCACGAAGAAGAATTCACCAGCGGTTCAGCCTGCCACCCCGGATCGACAATAGGGCGTGAAGCCATCCAGCCGTGTTGCGTCCCACTCACAAAAAAGCGACTTGGGAAATGGAGCTCAGGGGCACTGCACTTCCCAAACCTGCAGAGTTCTAAACGATAACTATCGCCCCAAAATATATTGAGGTCAGGCTACGAAGAGGCGCTGAACGCAAGGCAGAACTGCAGGAAACGGATGTCAACGGGTACATCGGAATGGCCCCGATAGCACATGAAAAGCGCCAGAACGTGGACAATGATGCGGTTGGCCAAAAAGGGCGTATGCGTTTTTTCCTGAATATATTCAGGAAAAAACGCATACGCCCTTTTTGGCCAACCAAGCAACCTGGGAGAGCAAATCAGCACTACAAAGAAATCTCTCGCCCCCCCCCCACCCCGGGGCAAAAGGGCCAGGCGAAAAAAGTCTAAAAACCAGAAAGGCAGGACAGCCCACGGAGTCAAGGGAGCCTTGTTAAGCTGATGGGCGGGATGTCAATGGCCAACAGCCAATCTTCACAAGTGTATCCTCTTTCCCAAACCATGTAAAACACAGAACCACAGAGCATAGGGCACTTCCACACATGGGCGTTGACCTTGGGAAAATGAAAAAATCAACCAGACACAGGGACCCCAAAGTTGAGGGCTGCTGTCTTGACAAGAACCTCCACTCCGGTACACGTTTCATATCCCAGGAAAGAGCCAAGTGGACAAAGACGAGTGGACAAGTGGACAAAGACAAGTGGACAAGTGGACAAGTGGTGCTACGTAGGTCCAATGGAGTGTCACTCAGCCATGAAATCCACGTCATGAGGCTGGTAGCAGCATCCTGAGTGGATTTAGGTACGATCATCCTCAGTGAAATAAGTCCCACAAAAAAAGAAACTTATGATATCACTTATCGAGGGAATGTAAAAATCGCTCCCCATGCACTGAATCCCCAAACAGAACAGAGTCACGCTTTTAGAAAACACACATATGCCTGCTTCAGGGGAAAGGTGAGGTGGGGTGACGCATAAAACTCGAGTTTGAAATGAGCACAGATACCCTTCCGAAAACCGAATATGGAATGGACACGACCTACTCCTTGCTCAATCAACTGGACTCACCAGACCCTGTTCATCGCACAAGTATCTATCCGACTAGTAAGCATCTTAAAAGCTAAGTCTTGATATCTCTGTGTAAGTGCATCAAGTGTGTGTAAAGCGGCCTAAAACCAGCAGGGAAAATCAGCTCAGACCCATTCTGAGGATACATTTCCAACATAAAGAAGAAACAAGCAGGGCAAAACAGAGAGAAATTCTTCCAAAATGCGTTCAGGGACTGGCATGCAACCAGGATTGACCACATCTACAGCCCCAGCGGCAGAAGACATAAGGCTGGACACTCTTGGGGCTGAGACGATTGGTGAGGTTGGGAAAGCAAATGCAGACCCTTGAAAGGAATCCTGCGTGCTCCCCATTCCATGGGTCCCAACTCTCCAGGTTCAACGCAATCTTCCGACAGCGAAAGCACTCATTGGAAACCCAGCGGTTGCTACACCGTGGGATCGGGAAAGCTTTCTGAAACTCACCTCAGTTTTCATCTCCTGGTGCTCGTGTTCTCCATTCAGGCCCCCTTACTAACAATCTCCCCACTTGGAGACTCGGCGCCTTTCCATGCCTCTTTCGTACCGTCTGCAATTTGTCCGCAGGATGAACTGCAAGAGGGGGAACCAATGAGAGACTCGCTGGAGGTGTTTGGTCGGGCACATGTCACTCTCATTTCCCATCACGAAGAAGAATTCACCAGCGGTTCAGCCTGCCACCCCGGATCGACAATAGGGCGTGAAGCCATCCAGCCGTGTTGCGTCCCACTCACAAAAAAGCGACTTGGGAAATGGAGCTCAGGGGCACTGCACTTCCCAAACCTGCAGAGTTCTAAACGATAACTATCGCCCCAAAATATATTGAGGTCAGGCTACGAAGAGGCGCTGAACGCAAGGCAGAACTGCAGGAAACGGATGTCAACGGGTACATCGGAATGGCCCCGATAGCACATGAAAAGCGCCAGAACGTGGACAATGATGCGGTTGGCCAAAAAGGGCGTATGCGTTTTTTCCTGAATATATTCAGGAAAAAACGCATACGCCCTTTTTGGCCAACCAAGCAACCTGGGAGAGCAAATCAGCACTACAAAGAAATCTCTCGCCCCCCCCCCCCCACGGGGCAAAAGGGCCAGGCGAAAAAAGTCTAAAAACCAGAAAGGCAGGACAGCCCACGGAGTCAAGGGAGCCTTGTTAAGCTGATGGGCGGGATGTCAATGGCCAACAGCCAATCTTCACAAGTGTATCCTCTTTCCCAAACCATGTAAAACACAGAACCACAGAGCATAGGGCACTTCCACACATGGGCGTTGACCTTGGGAAAATGAAAAAATCAACCAGACACAGGGACCCCAAAGTTGAGGGCTGCTGTCTTGACAAGAACCTCCACTCCGGTACACGTTTCATATCCCAGGAAAGAGCCAAGTGGACAAAGACGAGTGGACAAGTGGACAAAGACAAGTGGACAAGTGGACAAGTGGTGCTACGTAGGTCCAATGGAGTGTCACTCAGCCATGAAATCCACGTCATGAGGCTGGTAGCAGCATCCTGAGTGGATTTAGGTACGATCATCCTCAGTGAAATAAGTCCCACAAAAAAAGAAACTTATGATATCACTTATCGAGGGAATGTAAAAATCGCTCCCCATGCACTGAATCCCCAAACAGAACAGAGTCACGCTTTTAGAAAACACACTTATGCCTGCTTCAGGGGAAAGGTGAGGTGGGGTGACGCATAAAACTCGAGTTTGAAATGAGCACAGATACCCTTCCGAAAACCGAATATGGAATGGACACGACCTACTCCTTGCTCAATCAACTGGACTCACCAGACCCTGTTCATCGCACAAGTATCTATCCGACTAGTAAGCATCTTAAAAGCTAAGTCTTGATATCTCTGTGTAAGTGCATCAAGTGTGTGTAAAGCGGCCTAAAACCAGCAGGGAAAATCAGCTCAGACCCATTCTGAGGATACATTTCCAACATAAAGAAGAAACAAGCAGGGCAAAACAGAGAGAAATTCTTCCAAAATGCGTTCAGGGACTGGCATGCAACCAGGATTGACCACATCTACAGCCCCAGCGGCAGAAGACATAAGGCTGGACACTCTTGGGGCTGAGACGATTGGTGAGGTTGGGAAAGCAAATGCAGACCCTTGAAAGGAATCCTGCGTGCTCCCCATTCCATGGGTCCCAACTCTCCAGGTTCAACGCAATCTTCCGACAGCGAAAGCACTCATTGGAAACCCAGCGGTTGCTACACCGTGGGATCGGGAAAGCTTTCTGAAACTCACCTCAGTTTTCATCTCCTGGTGCTCGTGTTCTCCATTCAGGCCCCCTTACTAACAATCTCCCCACTTGGAGACTCGGCGCCTTTCCATGCCTCTTTCGTACCGTCTGCAATTTGTCCGCAGGATGAACTGCAAGAGGGGGAACCAATGAGAGACTCGCTGGAGGTGTTTGGTCGGGCACATGTCACTCTCATTTGCCATCACGAAGAAGAATTCACCACAGGTTCAGCCTGCCACCCCGGATCGACAATAGGGCGTGAAGCCATCCAGCCGTGTTGCGTCCCACTCACAAAAAAGCGACTTGGGAAATGGAGCTCAGGGGCACTGCACTTCCCAAACCTGCAGAGTTCTAAACGATAACTATCGCCCCAAAATATATTGAGGTCAGGCTACGAAGAGGCGCTGAACGCAAGGCAGAACTGCAGGAAACGGATGTCAACGGGTACATCGGAATGGCCCCGATAGCACATGAAAAGCGCCAGAACGTGGACAATGATGCGGTTGGCCAAAAAGGGCGTATGCGTTTTTTCCTGAATATATTCAGGAAAAAACGCATACGCCCTTTTTGGCCAACCAAGCAACCTGGGAGAGCAAATCAGCACTACAAAGAAATCTCTCGCCCCCCCCCCCCACGGGGCAAAAGGGCCAGGCGAAAAAAGTCTAAAAACCAGAAAGGCAGGACAGCCCACGGAGTCAAGGGAGCCTTGTTAAGCTGATGGGCGGGATGTCAATGGCCAACAGCCAATCTTCACAAGTGTATCCTCTTTCCCAAACCATGTAAAACACAGAACCACAGAGCATAGGGCACTTCCACACATGGGCGTTGACCTTGGGAAAATGAAAAAATCAACCAGACACAGGGACCCCAAAGTTGAGGGCTGCTGTCTTGACAAGAACCTCCACTCCGGTACACGTTTCATATCCCAGGAAAGAGCCAAGTGGACAAAGACGAGTGGACAAGTGGACAAAGACAAGTGGACAAGTGGACAAGTGGTGCTACGTAGGTCCAATGGAGTGTCACTCAGCCATGAAATCCACGTCATGAGGCTGGTAGCAGCATCCTGAGTGGATTTAGGTACGATCATCCTCAGTGAAATAAGTCCCACAAAAAAAGAAACTTATGATATCACTTATCGAGGGAATGTAAAAATCGCTCCCCATGCACTGAATCCCCAAACAGAACAGAGTCACGCTTTTAGAAAACACACTTATGCCTGCTTCAGGGGAAAGGTGAGGTGGGGTGACGCATAAAACTCGAGTTTGAAATGAGCACAGATACCCTTCCGAAAACCGAATATGGAATGGACACGACCTACTCCTTGCTCAATCAACTGGACTCACCAGACCCTGTTCATCGCACAAGTATCTATCCGACTAGTAAGCATCTTAAAAGCTAAGTCTTGATATCTCTGTGTAAGTGCATCAAGTGTGTGTAAAGCGGCCTAAAACCAGCAGGGAAAATCAGCTCAGACCCATTCTGAGGATACATTTCCAACATAAAGAAGAAACAAGCAGGGCAAAACAGAGAGAAATTCTTCCAAAATGCGTTCAGGGACTGGCATGCAACCAGGATTGACCACATCTACAGCCCCAGCGGCAGAAGACATAAGGCTGGACACTCTTGGGGCTGAGACGATTGGTGAGGTTGGGAAAGCAAATGCAGACCCTTGAAAGGAATCCTGCGTGCTCCCCATTCCATGGGTCCCAACTCTCCAGGTTCAACGCAATCTTCCGACAGCGAAAGCACTCATTGGAAACCCAGCGGTTGCTACACCGTGGGATCGGGAAAGCTTTCTGAAACTCACCTCAGTTTTCATCTCCTGGTGCTCGTGTTCTCCATTCAGGCCCCCTTACTAACAATCTCCCCACTTGGAGACTCGGCGCCTTTCCATGCCTCTTTCGTACCGTCTGCAATTTGTCCGCAGGATGAACTGCAAGAGGGGGAACCAATGAGAGACTCGCTGGAGGTGTTTGGTCGGGCACATGTCACTCTCATTTCCCATCACGAAGAAGAATTCACCAGCGGTTCAGCCTGCCACCCCGGATCGACAATAGGGCGTGAAGCCATCCAGCCGTGTTGCGTCCCACTCACAAAAAAGCGACTTGGGAAATGGAGCTCAGGGGCACTGCACTTCCCAAACCTGCAGAGTTCTAAACGATAACTATCGCCCCAAAATATATTGAGGTCAGGCTACGAAGAGGCGCTGAACGCAAGGCAGAACTGCAGGAAACGGATGTCAACGGGTACATCGGAATGGCCCCGATAGCACATGAAAAGCGCCAGAACGTGGACAATGATGCGGTTGGCCAAAAAGGGCGTATGCGTTTTTTCCTGAATATATTCAGGAAAAAACGCATACGCCCTTTTTGGCCAACCAAGCAACCTGGGAGAGCAAATCAGCACTACAAAGAAATCTCTCGCCCCCCCCCACCCCGGGGCAAAAGGGCCAGGCGAAAAAAGTCTAAAAACCAGAAAGGCAGGACAGCCCACGGAGTCAAGGGAGCCTTGTTAAGCTGATGGGCGGGATGTCAATGGCCAACAGCCAATCTTCACAAGTGTATCCTCTTTCCCAAACCATGTAAAACACAGAACCACAGAGCATAGGGCACTTCCACACATGGGCGTTGACCTTGGGAAAATGAAAAAATCAACCAGACACAGGGACCCCAAAGTTGAGGGCTGCTGTCTTGACAAGAACCTCCACTCCGGTACACGTTTCATATCCCAGGAAAGAGCCAAGTGGACAAAGACGAGTGGACAAGTGGACAAAGACAAGTGGACAAGTGGACAAGTGGTGCTACGTAGGTCCAATGGAGTGTCACTCAGCCATGAAATCCACGTCATGAGGCTGGTAGCAGCATCCTGAGTGGATTTAGGTACGATCATCCTCAGTGAAATAAGTCCCACAAAAAAGAAACTTATGATATCACTTATCGAGGGAATGTAAAAATCGCTCCCCATGCACTGAATCCCCAAACAGAACAGAGTCACGCTTTTAGAAAACACACATATGCCTGCTTCAGGGGAAAGGTGAGGTGGGGTGACGCATAAAACTCGAGTTTGAAATGAGCACAGATACCCTTCCGAAAACCGAATATGGAATGGACACGACCTACTCCTTGCTCAATCAACTGGACTCACCAGACCCTGTTCATCGCACAAGTATCTATCCGACTAGTAAGCATCTTAAAAGCTAAGTCTTGATATCTCTGTGTAAGTGCATCAAGTGTGTGTAAAGCGGCCTAAAACCAGCAGGGAAAATCAGCTCAGACCCATTCTGAGGATACATTTCCAACATAAAGAAGAAACAAGCAGGGCAAAACAGAGAGAAATTCTTCCAAAATGCGTTCAGGGACTGGCATGCAACCAGGATTGACCACATCTACAGCCCCAGCGGCAGAAGACATAAGGCTGGACACTCTTGGGGCTGAGACGATTGGTGAGGTTGGGAAAGCAAATGCAGACCCTTGAAAGGAATCCTGCGTGCTCCCCATTCCATGGGTCCCAACTCTCCAGGTTCAACGCAATCTTCCGACAGCGAAAGCACTCATTGGAAACCCAGCGGTTGCTACACCGTGGGATCGGGAAAGCTTTCTGAAACTCACCTCAGTTTTCATCTCCTGGTGCTCGTGTTCTCCATTCAGGCCCCCTTACTAACAATCTCCCCACTTGGAGACTCGGCGCCTTTCCATGCCTCTTTCGTACCGTCTGCAATTTGTCCGCAGGATGAACTGCAAGAGGGGGAACCAATGAGAGACTCGCTGGAGGTGTTTGGTCGGGCACATGTCACTCTCATTTCCCATCACGAAGAAGAATTCACCAGCGGTTCAGCCTGCCACCCCGGATCGACAATAGGGCGTGAAGCCATCCAGCCGTGTTGCGTCCCACTCACAAAAAAGCGACTTGGGAAATGGAGCTCAGGGGCACTGCACTTCCCAAACCTGCAGAGTTCTAAACGATAACTATCGCCCCAAAATATATTGAGGTCAGGCTACGAAGAGGCGCTGAACGCAAGGCAGAACTGCAGGAAACGGATGTCAACGGGTACATCGGAATGGCCCCGATAGCACATGAAAAGCGCCAGAACGTGGACAATGATGCGGTTGGCCAAAAAGGGCGTATGCGTTTTTTCCTGAATATATTCAGGAAAAAACGCATACGCCCTTTTTGGCCAACCAAGCAACCTGGGAGAGCAAATCAGCACTACAAAGAAATCTCTCGCCCCCCCCCCCCACGGGGCAAAAGGGCCAGGCGAAAAAAGTCTAAAAACCAGAAAGGCAGGACAGCCCACGGAGTCAAGGGAGCCTTGTTAAGCTGATGGGCGGGATGTCAATGGCCAACAGCCAATCTTCACAAGTGTATCCTCTTTCCCAAACCATGTAAAACACAGAACCACAGAGCATAGGGCACTTCCACACATGGGCGTTGACCTTGGGAAAATGAAAAAATCAACCAGACACAGGGACCCCAAAGTTGAGGGCTGCTGTCTTGACAAGAACCTCCACTCCGGTACACGTTTCATATCCCAGGAAAGAGCCAAGTGGACAAAGACGAGTGGACAAGTGGACAAAGACAAGTGGACAAGTGGACAAGTGGTGCTACGTAGGTCCAATGGAGTGTCACTCAGCCATGAAATCCACGTCATGAGGCTGGTAGCAGCATCCTGAGTGGATTTAGGTACGATCATCCTCAGTGAAATAAGTCCCACAAAAAAAGAAACTTATGATATCACTTATCGAGGGAATGTAAAAATCGCTCCCCATGCACTGAATCCCCAAACAGAACAGAGTCACGCTTTTAGAAAACACACTTATGCCTGCTTCAGGGGAAAGGTGAGGTGGGGTGACGCATAAAACTCGAGTTTGAAATGAGCACAGATACCCTTCCGAAAACCGAATATGGAATGGACACGACCTACTCCTTGCTCAATCAACTGGACTCACCAGACCCTGTTCATCGCACAAGTATCTATCCGACTAGTAAGCATCTTAAAAGCTAAGTCTTGATATCTCTGTGTAAGTGCATCAAGTGTGTGCAAAGCGGCCTAAAACCAGCAGGGAAAATCAGCTCAGACCCATTCTGAGGATACATTTCCAACATAAAGAAGAAACAAGCAGGGCAAAACAGAGAGAAATTCTTCCAAAATGCGTTCAGGGACTGGCATGCAACCAGGATTGACCACATCTACAGCCCCAGCGGCAGAAGACATAAGGCTGGACACTCTTGGGGCTGAGACGATTGGTGAGGTTGGGAAAGCAAATGCAGACCCTTGAAAGGAATCCTGCGTGCTCCCCATTCCATGGGTCCCAACTCTCCAGGTTCAACGCAATCTTCCGACAGCGAAAGCACTCATTGGAAACCCAGCGGTTGCTACACCGTGGGATCGGGAAAGCTTTCTGAAACTCACCTCAGTTTTCATCTCCTGGTGCTCGTGTTCTCCATTCAGGCCCCCTTACTAACAATCTCCCCACTTGGAGACTCGGCGCCTTTCCATGCCTCTTTCGTACCGTCTGCAATTTGTCCGCAGGATGAACTGCAAGAGGGGGAACCAATGAGAGACTCGCTGGAGGTGTTTGGTCGGGCACATGTCACTCTCATTTGCCATCACGAAGAAGAATTCACCAGCGGTTCAGCCTGCCACCCCGGATCGACAATAGGGCGTGAAGCCATCCAGCCGTGTTGCGTCCCACTCACAAAAAAGCGACTTGGGAAATGGAGCTCAGGGGCACTGCACTTCCCAAACCTGCAGAGTTCTAAACGATAACTATCGCCCCAAAATATATTGAGGTCAGGCTACGAAGAGGCGCTGAACGCAAGGCAGAACTGCAGGAAACGGATGTCAACGGGTACATCGGAATGGCCCCGATAGCACATGAAAAGCGCCAGAACGTGGACAATGATGCGGTTGGCCAAAAAGGGCGTATGCGTTTTTTCCTGAATATATTCAGGAAAAAACGCATACGCCCTTTTTGGCCAACCAAGCAACCTGGGAGAGCAAATCAGCACTACAAAGAAATCTCTCGCCCCCCCCCCCCACGGGGCAAAAGGGCCAGGCGAAAAAAGTCTAAAAACCAGAAAGGCAGGACAGCCCACGGAGTCAAGGGAGCCTTGTTAAGCTGATGGGCGGGATGTCAATGGCCAACAGCCAATCTTCACAAGTGTATCCTCTTTCCCAAACCATGTAAAACACAGAACCACAGAGCATAGGGCACTTCCACACATGGGCGTTGACCTTGGGAAAATGAAAAAATCAACCAGACACAGGGACCCCAAAGTTGAGGGCTGCTGTCTTGACAAGAACCTCCACTCCGGTACACGTTTCATATCCCAGGAAAGAGCCAAGTGGACAAAGACGAGTGGACAAGTGGACAAAGACAAGTGGACAAGTGGACAAGTGGTGCTACGTAGGTCCAATGGAGTGTCACTCAGCCATGAAATCCACGTCATGAGGCTGGTAGCAGCATCCTGAGTGGATTTAGGTACGATCATCCTCAGTGAAATAAGTCCCACAAAAAAAGAAACTTATGATATCACTTATCGAGGGAATGTAAAAATCGCTCCCCATGCACTGAATCCCCAAACAGAACAGAGTCACGCTTTTAGAAAACACACTTATGCCTGCTTCAGGGGAAAGGTGAGGTGGGGTGACGCATAAAACTCGAGTTTGAAATGAGCACAGATACCCTTCCGAAAACCGAATATGGAATGGACACGACCTACTCCTTGCTCAATCAACTGGACTCACCAGACCCTGTTCATCGCACAAGTATCTATCCGACTAGTAAGCATCTTAAAAGCTAAGTCTTGATATCTCTGTGTAAGTGCATCAAGTGTGTGTAAAGCGGCCTAAAACCAGCAGGGAAAATCAGCTCAGACCCATTCTGAGGATACATTTCCAACATAAAGAAGAAACAAGCAGGGCAAAACAGAGAGAAATTCTTCCAAAATGCGTTCAGGGACTGGCATGCAACCAGGATTGACCACATCTACAGCCCCAGCGGCAGAAGACATAAGGCTGGACACTCTTGGGGCTGAGACGATTGGTGAGGTTGGGAAAGCAAATGCAGACCCTTGAAAGGAATCCTGCGTGCTCCCCATTCCATGGGTCCCAACTCTCCAGGTTCAACGCAATCTTCCGACAGCGAAAGCACTCATTGGAAACCCAGCGGTTGCTACACCGTGGGATCGGGAAAGCTTTCTGAAACTCACCTCAGTTTTCATCTCCTGGTGCTCGTGTTCTCCATTCAGGCCCCCTTACTAACAATCTCCCCACTTGGAGACTCGGCGCCTTTCCATGCCTCTTTCGTACCGTCTGCAATTTGTCCGCAGGATGAACTGCAAGAGGGGGAACCAATGAGAGACTCGCTGGAGGTGTTTGGTCGGGCACATGTCACTCTCATTTCCCATCACGAAGAAGAATTCACCAGCGGTTCAGCCTGCCACCCCGGATCGACAATAGGGCGTGAAGCCATCCAGCCGTGTTGCGTCCCACTCACAAAAAAGCGACTTGGGAAATGGAGCTCAGGGGCACTGCACTTCCCAAACCTGCAGAGTTCTAAACGATAACTATCGCCCCAAAATATATTGAGGTCAGGCTACGAAGAGGCGCTGAACGCAAGGCAGAACTGCAGGAAACGGATGTCAACGGGTACATCGGAATGGCCCCGATAGCACATGAAAAGCGCCAGAACGTGGACAATGATGCGGTTGGCCAAAAAGGGCGTATGCGTTTTTTCCTGAATATATTCAGGAAAAAACGCATACGCCCTTTTTGGCCAACCAAGCAACCTGGGAGAGCAAATCAGCACTACAAAGAAATCTCTCGCCCCCCCCCCACCCCGGGGCAAAAGGGCCAGGCGAAAAAAGTCTAAAAACCAGAAAGGCAGGACAGCCCACGGAGTCAAGGGAGCCTTGTTAAGCTGATGGGCGGGATGTCAATGGCCAACAGCCAATCTTCACAAGTGTATCCTCTTTCCCAAACCATGTAAAACACAGAACCACAGAGCATAGGGCACTTCCACACATGGGCGTTGACCTTGGGAAAATGAAAAAATCAACCAGACACAGGGACCCCAAAGTTGAGGGCTGCTGTCTTGACAAGAACCTCCACTCCGGTACACGTTTCATATCCCAGGAAAGAGCCAAGTGGACAAAGACGAGTGGACAAGTGGACAAAGACAAGTGGACAAGTGGACAAGTGGTGCTACGTAGGTCCAATGGAGTGTCACTCAGCCATGAAATCCACGTCATGAGGCTGGTAGCAGCATCCTGAGTGGATTTAGGTACGATCATCCTCAGTGAAATAAGTCCCACAAAAAAAGAAACTTATGATATCACTTATCGAGGGAATGTAAAAATCGCTCCCCATGCACTGAATCCCCAAACAGAACAGAGTCACGCTTTTAGAAAACACACTTATGCCTGCTTCAGGGGAAAGGTGAGGTGGGGTGACGCATAAAACTCGAGTTTGAAATGAGCACAGATACCCTTCCGAAAACCGAATATGGAATGGACACGACCTACTCCTTGCTCAATCAACTGGACTCACCAGACCCTGTTCATCGCACAAGTATCTATCCGACTAGTAAGCATCTTAAAAGCTAAGTCTTGATATCTCTGTGTAAGTGCATCAAGTGTGTGCAAAGCGGCCTAAAACCAGCAGGGAAAATCAGCTCAGACCCATTCTGAGGATACATTTCCAACATAAAGAAGAAACAAGCAGGGCAAAACAGAGAGAAATTCTTCCAAAATGCGTTCAGGGACTGGCATGCAACCAGGATTGACCACATCTACAGCCCCAGCGGCAGAAGACATAAGGCTGGACACTCTTGGGGCTGAGACGATTGGTGAGGTTGGGAAAGCAAATGCAGACCCTTGAAAGGAATCCTGCGTGCTCCCCATTCCATGGGTCCCAACTCTCCAGGTTCAACGCAATCTTCCGACAGCGAAAGCACTCATTGGAAACCCAGCGGTTGCTACACCGTGGGATCGGGAAAGCTTTCTGAAACTCACCTCAGTTTTCATCTCCTGGTGCTCGTGTTCTCCATTCAGGCCCCCTTACTAACAATCTCCCCACTTGGAGACTCGGCGCCTTTCCATGCCTCTTTCGTACCGTCTGCAATTTGTCCGCAGGATGAACTGCAAGAGGGGGAACCAATGAGAGACTCGCTGGAGGTGTTTGGTCGGGCACATGTCACTCTCATTTCCCATCACGAAGAAGAATTCACCAGCGGTTCAGCCTGCCACCCCGGATCGACAATAGGGCGTGAAGCCATCCAGCCGTGTTGCGTCCCACTCACAAAAAAGCGACTTGGGAAATGGAGCTCAGGGGCACTGCACTTCCCAAACCTGCAGAGTTCTAAACGATAACTATCGCCCCAAAATATATTGAGGTCAGGCTACGAAGAGGCGCTGAACGCAAGGCAGAACTGCAGGAAACGGATGTCAACGGGTACATCGGAATGGCCCCGATAGCACATGAAAAGCGCCAGAACGTGGACAATGATGCGGTTGGCCAAAAAGGGCGTATGCGTTTTTTCCTGAATATATTCAGGAAAAAACGCATACGCCCTTTTTGGCCAACCAAGCAACCTGGGAGAGCAAATCAGCACTACAAAGAAATCTCTCGCCCCCCCCCCCACGGGGCAAAAGGGCCAGGCGAAAAAAGTCTAAAAACCAGAAAGGCAGGACAGCCCACGGAGTCAAGGGAGCCTTGTTAAGCTGATGGGCGGGATGTCAATGGCCAACAGCCAATCTTCACAAGTGTATCCTCTTTCCCAAACCATGTAAAACACAGAACCACAGAGCATAGGGCACTTCCACACATGGGCGTTGACCTTGGGAAAATGAAAAAATCAACCAGACACAGGGACCCCAAAGTTGAGGGCTGCTGTCTTGACAAGAACCTCCACTCCGGTACACGTTTCATATCCCAGGAAAGAGCCAAGTGGACAAAGACGAGTGGACAAGTGGACAAAGACAAGTGGACAAGTGGACAAGTGGTGCTACGTAGGTCCAATGGAGTGTCACTCAGCCATGAAATCCACGTCATGAGGCTGGTAGCAGCATCCTGAGTGGATTTAGGTACGATCATCCTCAGTGAAATAAGTCCCACAAAAAAAGAAACTTATGATATCACTTATCGAGGGAATGTAAAAATCGCTCCCCATGCACTGAATCCCCAAACAGAACAGAGTCACGCTTTTAGAAAACACACTTATGCCTGCTTCAGGGGAAAGGTGAGGTGGGGTGACGCATAAAACTCGAGTTTGAAATGAGCACAGATACCCTTCCGAAAACCGAATATGGAATGGACACGACCTACTCCTTGCTCAATCAACTGGACTCACCAGACCCTGTTCATCGCACAAGTATCTATCCGACTAGTAAGCATCTTAAAAGCTAAGTCTTGATATCTCTGTGTAAGTGCATCAAGTGTGTGCAAAGCGGCCTAAAACCAGCAGGGAAAATCAGCTCAGACCCATTCTGAGGATACATTTCCAACATAAAGAAGAAACAAGCAGGGCAAAACAGAGAGAAATTCTTCCAAAATGCGTTCAGGGACTGGCATGCAACCAGGATTGACCACATCTACAGCCCCAGCGGCAGAAGACATAAGGCTGGACACTCTTGGGGCTGAGACGATTGGTGAGGTTGGGAAAGCAAATGCAGACCCTTGAAAGGAATCCTGCGTGCTCCCCATTCCATGGGTCCCAACTCTCCAGGTTCAACGCAATCTTCCGACAGCGAAAGCACTCATTGGAAACCCAGCGGTTGCTACACCGTGGGATCGGGAAAGCTTTCTGAAACTCACCTCAGTTTTCATCTCCTGGTGCTCGTGTTCTCCATTCAGGCCCCCTTACTAACAATCTCCCCACTTGGAGACTCGGCGCCTTTCCATGCCTCTTTCGTACCGTCTGCAATTTGTCCGCAGGATGAACTGCAAGAGGGGGAACCAATGAGAGACTCGCTGGAGGTGTTTGGTCGGGCACATGTCACTCTCATTTGCCATCACGAAGAAGAATTCACCACAGGTTCAGCCTGCCACCCCGGATCGACAATAGGGCGTGAAGCCATCCAGCCGTGTTGCGTCCCACTCACAAAAAAGCGACTTGGGAAATGGAGCTCAGGGGCACTGCACTTCCCAAACCTGCAGAGTTCTAAACGATAACTATCGCCCCAAAATATATTGAGGTCAGGCTACGAAGAGGCGCTGAACGCAAGGCAGAACTGCAGGAAACGGATGTCAACGGGTACATCGGAATGGCCCCGATAGCACATGAAAAGCGCCAGAACGTGGACAATGATGCGGTTGGCCAAAAAGGGCGTATGCGTTTTTTCCTGAATATATTCAGGAAAAAACGCATACGCCCTTTTTGGCCAACCAAGCAACCTGGGAGAGCAAATCAGCACTACAAAGAAATCTCTCGCCCCCCCCCCCCACGGGGCAAAAGGGCCAGGCGAAAAAAGTCTAAAAACCAGAAAGGCAGGACAGCCCACGGAGTCAAGGGAGCCTTGTTAAGCTGATGGGCGGGATGTCAATGGCCAACAGCCAATCTTCACAAGTGTATCCTCTTTCCCAAACCATGTAAAACACAGAACCACAGAGCATAGGGCACTTCCACACATGGGCGTTGACCTTGGGAAAATGAAAAAATCAACCAGACACAGGGACCCCAAAGTTGAGGGCTGCTGTCTTGACAAGAACCTCCACTCCGGTACACGTTTCATATCCCAGGAAAGAGCCAAGTGGACAAAGACGAGTGGACAAGTGGACAAAGACAAGTGGACAAGTGGACAAGTGGTGCTACGTAGGTCCAATGGAGTGTCACTCAGCCATGAAATCCACGTCATGAGGCTGGTAGCAGCATCCTGAGTGGATTTAGGTACGATCATCCTCAGTGAAATAAGTCCCACAAAAAAAGAAACTTATGATATCACTTATCGAGGGAATGTAAAAATCGCTCCCCATGCACTGAATCCCCAAACAGAACAGAGTCACGCTTTTAGAAAACACACTTATGCCTGCTTCAGGGGAAAGGTGAGGTGGGGTGACGCATAAAACTCGAGTTTGAAATGAGCACAGATACCCTTCCGAAAACCGAATATGGAATGGACACGACCTACTCCTTGCTCAATCAACTGGACTCACCAGACCCTGTTCATCGCACAAGTATCTATCCGACTAGTAAGCATCTTAAAAGCTAAGTCTTGATATCTCTGTGTAAGTGCATCAAGTGTGTGTAAAGCGGCCTAAAACCAGCAGGGAAAATCAGCTCAGACCCATTCTGAGGATACATTTCCAACATAAAGAAGAAACAAGCAGGGCAAAACAGAGAGAAATTCTTCCAAAATGCGTTCAGGGACTGGCATGCAACCAGGATTGACCACATCTACAGCCCCAGCGGCAGAAGACATAAGGCTGGACACTCTTGGGGCTGAGACGATTGGTGAGGTTGGGAAAGCAAATGCAGACCCTTGAAAGGAATCCTGCGTGCTCCCCATTCCATGGGTCCCAACTCTCCAGGTTCAACGCAATCTTCCGACAGCGAAAGCACTCATTGGAAACCCAGCGGTTGCTACACCGTGGGATCGGGAAAGCTTTCTGAAACTCACCTCAGTTTTCATCTCCTGGTGCTCGTGTTCTCCATTCAGGCCCCCTTACTAACAATCTCCCCACTTGGAGACTCGGCGCCTTTCCATGCCTCTTTCGTACCGTCTGCAATTTGTCCGCAGGATGAACTGCAAGAGGGGGAACCAATGAGAGACTCGCTGGAGGTGTTTGGTCGGGCACATGTCACTCTCATTTGCCATCACGAAGAAGAATTCACCAGCGGTTCAGCCTGCCACCCCGGATCGACAATAGGGCGTGAAGCCATCCAGCCGTGTTGCGTCCCACTCACAAAAAAGCGACTTGGGAAATGGAGCTCAGGGGCACTGCACTTCCCAAACCTGCAGAGTTCTAAACGATAACTATCGCCCCAAAATATATTGAGGTCAGGCTACGAAGAGGCGCTGAACGCAAGGCAGAACTGCAGGAAACGGATGTCAACGGGTACATCGGAATGGCCCCGATAGCACATGAAAAGCGCCAGAACGTGGACAATGATGCGGTTGGCCAAAAAGGGCGTATGCGTTTTTTCCTGAATATATTCAGGAAAAAACGCATACGCCCTTTTTGGCCAACCAAGCAACCTGGGAGAGCAAATCAGCACTACAAAGAAATCTCTCGCCCCCCCCCACCCCGGGGCAAAAGGGCCAGGCGAAAAAAGTCTAAAAACCAGAAAGGCAGGACAGCCCACGGAGTCAAGGGAGCCTTGTTAAGCTGATGGGCGGGATGTCAATGGCCAACAGCCAATCTTCACAAGTGTATCCTCTTTCCCAAACCATGTAAAACACAGAACCACAGAGCATAGGGCACTTCCACACATGGGCGTTGACCTTGGGAAAATGAAAAAATCAACCAGACACAGGGACCCCAAAGTTGAGGGCTGCTGTCTTGACAAGAACCTCCACTCCGGTACACGTTTCATATCCCAGGAAAGAGCCAAGTGGACAAAGACGAGTGGACAAGTGGACAAAGACAAGTGGACAAGTGGACAAGTGGTGCTACGTAGGTCCAATGGAGTGTCACTCAGCCATGAAATCCACGTCATGAGGCTGGTAGCAGCATCCTGAGTGGATTTAGGTACGATCATCCTCAGTGAAATAAGTCCCACAAAAAAAGAAACTTATGATATCACTTATCGAGGGAATGTAAAAATCGCTCCCCATGCACTGAATCCCCAAACAGAACAGAGTCACGCTTTTAGAAAACACACTTATGCCTGCTTCAGGGGAAAGGTGAGGTGGGGTGACGCATAAAACTCGAGTTTGAAATGAGCACAGATACCCTTCCGAAAACCGAATATGGAATGGACACGACCTACTCCTTGCTCAATCAACTGGACTCACCAGACCCTGTTCATCGCACAAGTATCTATCCGACTAGTAAGCATCTTAAAAGCTAAGTCTTGATATCTCTGTGTAAGTGCATCAAGTGTGTGTAAAGCGGCCTAAAACCAGCAGGGAAAATCAGCTCAGACCCATTCTGAGGATACATTTCCAACATAAAGAAGAAACAAGCAGGGCAAAACAGAGAGAAATTCTTCCAAAATGCGTTCAGGGACTGGCATGCAACCAGGATTGACCACATCTACAGCCCCAGCGGCAGAAGACATAAGGCTGGACACTCTTGGGGCTGAGACGATTGGTGAGGTTGGGAAAGCAAATGCAGACCCTTGAAAGGAATCCTGCGTGCTCCCCATTCCATGGGTCCCAACTCTCCAGGTTCAACGCAATCTTCCGACAGCGAAAGCACTCATTGGAAACCCAGCGGTTGCTACACCGTGGGATCGGGAAAGCTTTCTGAAACTCACCTCAGTTTTCATCTCCTGGTGCTCGTGTTCTCCATTCAGGCCCCCTTACTAACAATCTCCCCACTTGGAGACTCGGCGCCTTTCCATGCCTCTTTCGTACCGTCTGCAATTTGTCCGCAGGATGAACTGCAAGAGGGGGAACCAATGAGAGACTCGCTGGAGGTGTTTGGTCGGGCACATGTCACTCTCATTTGCCATCACGAAGAAGAATTCACCACAGGTTCAGCCTGCCACCCCGGATCGACAATAGGGCGTGAAGCCATCCAGCCGTGTTGCGTCCCACTCACAAAAAAGCGACTTGGGAAATGGAGCTCAGGGGCACTGCACTTCCCAAACCTGCAGAGTTCTAAACGATAACTATCGCCCCAAAATATATTGAGGTCAGGCTACGAAGAGGCGCTGAACGCAAGGCAGAACTGCAGGAAACGGATGTCAACGGGTACATCGGAATGGCCCCGATAGCACATGAAAAGCGCCAGAACGTGGACAATGATGCGGTTGGCCAAAAAGGGCGTATGCGTTTTTTCCTGAATATATTCAGGAAAAAACGCATACGCCCTTTTTGGCCAACCAAGCAACCTGGGAGAGCAAATCAGCACTACAAAGAAATCTCTCGCCCCCCCCCCCCACGGGGCAAAAGGGCCAGGCGAAAAAAGTCTAAAAACCAGAAAGGCAGGACAGCCCACGGAGTCAAGGGAGCCTTGTTAAGCTGATGGGCGGGATGTCAATGGCCAACAGCCAATCTTCACAAGTGTATCCTCTTTCCCAAACCATGTAAAACACAGAACCACAGAGCATAGGGCACTTCCACACATGGGCGTTGACCTTGGGAAAATGAAAAAATCAACCAGACACAGGGACCCCAAAGTTGAGGGCTGCTGTCTTGACAAGAACCTCCACTCCGGTACACGTTTCATATCCCAGGAAAGAGCCAAGTGGACAAAGACGAGTGGACAAGTGGACAAAGACAAGTGGACAAGTGGACAAGTGGTGCTATGTAGGTCCAATGGAGTGTCACTCAGCCATGAAATCCACGTCATGAGGCTGGTAGCAGCATCCTGAGTGGATTTAGGTACGATCATCCTCAGTGAAATAAGTCCCACAAAAAAAGAAACTTATGATATCACTTATCGAGGGAATGTAAAAATCGCTCCCCATGCACTGAATCCCCAAACAGAACAGAGTCACGCTTTTAGAAAACACACTTATGCCTGCTTCAGGGGAAAGGTGAGGTGGGGTGATGCATAAAACTCGAGTTTGAAATGAGCACAGATACCCTTCCGAAAACCGAATATGGAATGGACACGACCTACTCCTTGCTCAATCAACTGGACTCACCAGACCCTGTTCATCGCACAAGTATCTATCCGACTAGTAAGCATCTTAAAAGCTAAGTCTTGATATCTCTGTGTAAGTGCATCAAGTGTGTGTAAAGCGGCCTAAAACCAGCAGGGAAAATCAGCTCAGACCCATTCTGAGGATACATTTCCAACATAAAGAAGAAACAAGCAGGGCAAAACAGAGAGAAATTCTTCCAAAATGCGTTCAGGGACTGGCATGCAACCAGGATTGACCACATCTACAGCCCCAGCGGCAGAAGACATAAGGCTGGACACTCTTGGGGCTGAGACGATTGGTGAGGTTGGGAAAGCAAATGCAGACCCTTGAAAGGAATCCTGCGTGCTCCCCATTCCATGGGTCCCAACTCTCCAGGTTCAACGCAATCTTCCGACAGCGAAAGCACTCATTGGAAACCCAGCGGTTGCTACACCGTGGGATCGGGAAAGCTTTCTGAAACTCACCTCAGTTTTCATCTCCTGGTGCTCGTGTTCTCCATTCAGGCCCCCTTACTAACAATCTCCCCACTTGGAGACTCGGCGCCTTTCCATGCCTCTTTCGTACCGTCTGCAATTTGTCCGCAGGATGAACTGCAAGAGGGGGAACCAATGAGAGACTCGCTGGAGGTGTTTGGTCGGGCACATGTCACTCTCATTTGCCATCACGAAGAAGAATTCACCAGCGGTTCAGCCTGCCACCCCGGATCGACAATAGGGCGTGAAGCCATCCAGCCGTGTTGCGTCCCACTCACAAAAAAGCGACTTGGGAAATGGAGCTCAGGGGCACTGCACTTCCCAAACCTGCAGAGTTCTAAACGATAACTATCGCCCCAAAATATATTGAGGTCAGGCTACGAAGAGGCGCTGAACGCAAGGCAGAACTGCAGGAAACGGATGTCAACGGGTACATCGGAATGGCCCCGATAGCACATGAAAAGCGCCAGAACGTGGACAATGATGCGGTTGGCCAAAAAGGGCGTATGCGTTTTTTCCTGAATATATTCAGGAAAAAACGCATACGCCCTTTTTGGCCAACCAAGCAACCTGGGAGAGCAAATCAGCACTACAAAGAAATCTCTCGCCCCCCCCCCCCCCCACGGGGCAAAAGGGCCAGGCGAAAAAAGTCTAAAAACCAGAAAGGCAGGACAGCCCACGGAGTCAAGGGAGCCTTGTTAAGCTGATGGGCGGGATGTCAATGGCCAACAGCCAATCTTCACAAGTGTATCCTCTTTCCCAAACCATGTAAAACACAGAACCACAGAGCATAGGGCACTTCCACACATGGGCGTTGACCTTGGGAAAATGAAAAAATCAACCAGACACAGGGACCCCAAAGTTGAGGGCTGCTGTCTTGACAAGAACCTCCACTCCGGTACACGTTTCATATCCCAGGAAAGAGCCAAGTGGACAAAGACGAGTGGACAAGTGGACAAAGACAAGTGGACAAGTGGACAAGTGGTGCTACGTAGGTCCAATGGAGTGTCACTCAGCCATGAAATCCACGTCATGAGGCTGGTAGCAGCATCCTGAGTGGATTTAGGTACGATCATCCTCAGTGAAATAAGTCCCACAAAAAAAGAAACTTATGATATCACTTATCGAGGGAATGTAAAAATCGCTCCCCATGCACTGAATCCCCAAACAGAACAGAGTCACGCTTTTAGAAAACACACTTATGCCTGCTTCAGGGGAAAGGTGAGGTGGGGTGACGCATAAAACTCGAGTTTGAAATGAGCACAGATACCCTTCCGAAAACCGAATATGGAATGGACACGACCTACTCCTTGCTCAATCAACTGGACTCACCAGACCCTGTTCATCGCACAAGTATCTATCCGACTAGTAAGCATCTTAAAAGCTAAGTCTTGATATCTCTGTGTAAGTGCATCAAGTGTGTGTAAAGCGGCCTAAAACCAGCAGGGAAAATCAGCTCAGACCCATTCTGAGGATACATTTCCAACATAAAGAAGAAACAAGCAGGGCAAAACAGAGAGAAATTCTTCCAAAATGCGTTCAGGGACTGGCATGCAACCAGGATTGACCACATCTACAGCCCCAGCGGCAGAAGACATAAGGCTGGACACTCTTGGGGCTGAGACGATTGGTGAGGTTGGGAAAGCAAATGCAGACCCTTGAAAGGAATCCTGCGTGCTCCCCATTCCATGGGTCCCAACTCTCCAGGTTCAACGCAATCTTCCGACAGCGAAAGCACTCATTGGAAACCCAGCGGTTGCTACACCGTGGGATCGGGAAAGCTTTCTGAAACTCACCTCAGTTTTCATCTCCTGGTGCTCGTGTTCTCCATTCAGGCCCCCTTACTAACAATCTCCCCACTTGGAGACTCGGCGCCTTTCCATGCCTCTTTCGTACCGTCTGCAATTTGTCCGCAGGATGAACTGCAAGAGGGGGAACCAATGAGAGACTCGCTGGAGGTGTTTGGTCGGGCACATGTCACTCTCATTTGCCATCACGAAGAAGAATTCACCAGCGGTTCAGCCTGCCACCCCGGATCGACAATAGGGCGTGAAGCCATCCAGCCGTGTTGCGTCCCACTCACAAAAAAGCGACTTGGGAAATGGAGCTCAGGGGCACTGCACTTCCCAAACCTGCAGAGTTCTAAACGATAACTATCGCCCCAAAATATATTGAGGTCAGGCTACGAAGAGGCGCTGAACGCAAGGCAGAACTGCAGGAAACGGATGTCAACGGGTACATCGGAATGGCCCCGATAGCACATGAAAAGCGCCAGAACGTGGACAATGATGCGGTTGGCCAAAAAGGGCGTATGCGTTTTTTCCTGAATATATTCAGGAAAAAACGCATACGCCCTTTTTGGCCAACCAAGCAACCTGGGAGAGCAAATCAGCACTACAAAGAAATCTCTCGCCCCCCCCCCCCCCACGGGGCAAAAGGGCCAGGCGAAAAAAGTCTAAAAACCAGAAAGGCAGGACAGCCCACGGAGTCAAGGGAGCCTTGTTAAGCTGATGGGCGGGATGTCAATGGCCAACAGCCAATCTTCACAAGTGTATCCTCTTTCCCAAACCATGTAAAACACAGAACCACAGAGCATAGGGCACTTCCACACATGGGCGTTGACCTTGGGAAAATGAAAAAATCAACCAGACACAGGGACCCCAAAGTTGAGGGCTGCTGTCTTGACAAGAACCTCCACTCCGGTACACGTTTCATATCCCAGGAAAGAGCCAAGTGGACAAAGACGAGTGGACAAGTGGACAAAGACAAGTGGACAAGTGGACAAGTGGTGCTACGTAGGTCCAATGGAGTGTCACTCAGCCATGAAATCCACGTCATGAGGCTGGTAGCAGCATCCTGAGTGGATTTAGGTACGATCATCCTCAGTGAAATAAGTCCCACAAAAAAAGAAACTTATGATATCACTTATCGAGGGAATGTAAAAATCGCTCCCCATGCACTGAATCCCCAAACAGAACAGAGTCACGCTTTTAGAAAACACACTTATGCCTGCTTCAGGGGAAAGGTGAGGTGGGGTGACGCATAAAACTCGAGTTTGAAATGAGCACAGATACCCTTCCGAAAACCGAATATGGAATGGACACGACCTACTCCTTGCTCAATCAACTGGACTCACCAGACCCTGTTCATCGCACAAGTATCTATCCGACTAGTAAGCATCTTAAAAGCTAAGTCTTGATATCTCTGTGTAAGTGCATCAAGTGTGTGTAAAGCGGCCTAAAACCAGCAGGGAAAATCAGCTCAGACCCATTCTGAGGATACATTTCCAACATAAAGAAGAAACAAGCAGGGCAAAACAGAGAGAAATTCTTCCAAAATGCGTTCAGGGACTGGCATGCAACCAGGATTGACCACATCTACAGCCCCAGCGGCAGAAGACATAAGGCTGGACACTCTTGGGGCTGAGACGATTGGTGAGGTTGGGAAAGCAAATGCAGACCCTTGAAAGGAATCCTGCGTGCTCCCCATTCCATGGGTCCCAACTCTCCAGGTTCAACGCAATCTTCCGACAGCGAAAGCACTCATTGGAAACCCAGCGGTTGCTACACCGTGGGATCGGGAAAGCTTTCTGAAACTCACCTCAGTTTTCATCTCCTGGTGCTCGTGTTCTCCATTCAGGCCCCCTTACTAACAATCTCCCCACTTGGAGACTCGGCGCCTTTCCATGCCTCTTTCGTACCGTCTGCAATTTGTCCGCAGGATGAACTGCAAGAGGGGGAACCAATGAGAGACTCGCTGGAGGTGTTTGGTCGGGCACATGTCACTCTCATTTGCCATCACGAAGAAGAATTCACCAGCGGTTCAGCCTGCCACCCCGGATCGACAATAGGGCGTGAAGCCATCCAGCCGTGTTGCGTCCCACTCACAAAAAAGCGACTTGGGAAATGGAGCTCAGGGGCACTGCACTTCCCAAACCTGCAGAGTTCTAAACGATAACTATCGCCCCAAAATATATTGAGGTCAGGCTACGAAGAGGCGCTGAACGCAAGGCAGAACTGCAGGAAACGGATGTCAACGGGTACATCGGAATGGCCCCGATAGCACATGAAAAGCGCCAGAACGTGGACAATGATGCGGTTGGCCAAAAAGGGCGTATGCGTTTTTTCCTGAATATATTCAGGAAAAAACGCATACGCCCTTTTTGGCCAACCAAGCAACCTGGGAGAGCAAATCAGCACTACAAAGAAATCTCTCGCCCCCCCCCCCCCCACGGGGCAAAAGGGCCAGGCGAAAAAAGTCTAAAAACCAGAAAGGCAGGACAGCCCACGGAGTCAAGGGAGCCTTGTTAAGCTGATGGGCGGGATGTCAATGGCCAACAGCCAATCTTCACAAGTGTATCCTCTTTCCCAAACCATGTAAAACACAGAACCACAGAGCATAGGGCACTTCCACACATGGGCGTTGACCTTGGGAAAATGAAAAAATCAACCAGACACAGGGACCCCAAAGTTGAGGGCTGCTGTCTTGACAAGAACCTCCACTCCGGTACACGTTTCATATCCCAGGAAAGAGCCAAGTGGACAAAGACGAGTGGACAAGTGGACAAAGACAAGTGGACAAGTGGACAAGTGGTGCTACGTAGGTCCAATGGAGTGTCACTCAGCCATGAAATCCACGTCATGAGGCTGGTAGCAGCATCCTGAGTGGATTTAGGTACGATCATCCTCAGTGAAATAAGTCCCACAAAAAAAGAAACTTATGATATCACTTATCGAGGGAATGTAAAAATCGCTCCCCATGCACTGAATCCCCAAACAGAACAGAGTCACGCTTTTAGAAAACACACTTATGCCTGCTTCAGGGGAAAGGTGAGGTGGGGTGACGCATAAAACTCGAGTTTGAAATGAGCACAGATACCCTTCCGAAAACCGAATATGGAATGGACACGACCTACTCCTTGCTCAATCAACTGGACTCACCAGACCCTGTTCATCGCACAAGTATCTATCCGACTAGTAAGCATCTTAAAAGCTAAGTCTTGATATCTCTGTGTAAGTGCATCAAGTGTGTGTAAAGCGGCCTAAAACCAGCAGGGAAAATCAGCTCAGACCCATTCTGAGGATACATTTCCAACATAAAGAAGAAACAAGCAGGGCAAAACAGAGAGAAATTCTTCCAAAATGCGTTCAGGGACTGGCATGCAACCAGGATTGACCACATCTACAGCCC
This sequence comes from Kogia breviceps, assembly GCF_026419965.1. Lineage (NCBI taxonomy): Eukaryota > Metazoa > Chordata > Mammalia > Artiodactyla > Physeteridae > Kogia > Kogia breviceps. The sequence goes on along the minus strand of NW_026711617.1, from coordinate 48,211 downwards.
CAGCGGCAGAAGACATAAGGCTGGACACTCTTGGGGCTGAGACGATTGGTGAGGTTGGGAAAGCAAATGCAGACCCTTGAAAGGAATCCTGCGTGCTCCCCATTCCATGGGTCCCAACTCTCCAGGTTCAACGCAATCTTCCGACAGCGAAAGCACTCATTGGAAACCCAGCGGTTGCTACACCGTGGGATCGGGAAAGCTTTCTGAAACTCACCTCAGTTTTCATCTCCTGGTGCTCGTGTTCTCCATTCAGGCCCCCTTACTAACAATCTCCCCACTTGGAGACTCGGCGCCTTTCCATGCCTCTTTCGTACCGTCTGCAATTTGTCCGCAGGATGAACTGCAAGAGGGGGAACCAATGAGAGACTCGCTGGAGGTGTTTGGTCGGGCACATGTCACTCTCATTTGCCATCACGAAGAAGAATTCACCAGCGGTTCAGCCTGCCACCCCGGATCGACAATAGGGCGTGAAGCCATCCAGCCGTGTTGCGTCCCACTCACAAAAAAGCGACTTGGGAAATGGAGCTCAGGGGCACTGCACTTCCCAAACCTGCAGAGTTCTAAACGATAACTATCGCCCCAAAATATATTGAGGTCAGGCTACGAAGAGGCGCTGAACGCAAGGCAGAACTGCAGGAAACGGATGTCAACGGGTACATCGGAATGGCCCCGATAGCACATGAAAAGCGCCAGAACGTGGACAATGATGCGGTTGGCCAAAAAGGGCGTATGCGTTTTTTCCTGAATATATTCAGGAAAAAACGCATACGCCCTTTTTGGCCAACCAAGCAACCTGGGAGAGCAAATCAGCACTACAAAGAAATCTCTCGCCCCCCCCCCCCCCACGGGGCAAAAGGGCCAGGCGAAAAAAGTCTAAAAACCAGAAAGGCAGGACAGCCCACGGAGTCAAGGGAGCCTTGTTAAGCTGATGGGCGGGATGTCAATGGCCAACAGCCAATCTTCACAAGTGTATCCTCTTTCCCAAACCATGTAAAACACAGAACCACAGAGCATAGGGCACTTCCACACATGGGCGTTGACCTTGGGAAAATGAAAAAATCAACCAGACACAGGGACCCCAAAGTTGAGGGCTGCTGTCTTGACAAGAACCTCCACTCCGGTACACGTTTCATATCCCAGGAAAGAGCCAAGTGGACAAAGACGAGTGGACAAGTGGACAAAGACAAGTGGACAAGTGGACAAGTGGTGCTACGTAGGTCCAATGGAGTGTCACTCAGCCATGAAATCCACGTCATGAGGCTGGTAGCAGCATCCTGAGTGGATTTAGGTACGATCATCCTCAGTGAAATAAGTCCCACAAAAAAAGAAACTTATGATATCACTTATCGAGGGAATGTAAAAATCGCTCCCCATGCACTGAATCCCCAAACAGAACAGAGTCACGCTTTTAGAAAACACACTTATGCCTGCTTCAGGGGAAAGGTGAGGTGGGGTGACGCATAAAACTCGAGTTTGAAATGAGCACAGATACCCTTCCGAAAACCGAATATGGAATGGACACGACCTACTCCTTGCTCAATCAACTGGACTCACCAGACCCTGTTCATCGCACAAGTATCTATCCGACTAGTAAGCATCTTAAAAGCTAAGTCTTGATATCTCTGTGTAAGTGCATCAAGTGTGTGTAAAGCGGCCTAAAACCAGCAGGGAAAATCAGCTCAGACCCATTCTGAGGATACATTTCCAACATAAAGAAGAAACAAGCAGGGCAAAACAGAGAGAAATTCTTCCAAAATGCGTTCAGGGACTGGCATGCAACCAGGATTGACCACATCTACAGCCCCAGCGGCAGAAGACATAAGGCTGGACACTCTTGGGGCTGAGACGATTGGTGAGGTTGGGAAAGCAAATGCAGACCCTTGAAAGGAATCCTGCGTGCTCCCCATTCCATGGGTCCCAACTCTCCAGGTTCAACGCAATCTTCCGACAGCGAAAGCACTCATTGGAAACCCAGCGGTTGCTACACCGTGGGATCGGGAAAGCTTTCTGAAACTCACCTCAGTTTTCATCTCCTGGTGCTCGTGTTCTCCATTCAGGCCCCCTTACTAACAATCTCCCCACTTGGAGACTCGGCGCCTTTCCATGCCTCTTTCGTACCGTCTGCAATTTGTCCGCAGGATGAACTGCAAGAGGGGGAACCAATGAGAGACTCGCTGGAGGTGTTTGGTCGGGCACATGTCACTCTCATTTGCCATCACGAAGAAGAATTCACCACAGGTTCAGCCTGCCACCCCGGATCGACAATAGGGCGTGAAGCCATCCAGCCGTGTTGCGTCCCACTCACAAAAAAGCGACTTGGGAAATGGAGCTCAGGGGCACTGCACTTCCCAAACCTGCAGAGTTCTAAACGATAACTATCGCCCCAAAATATATTGAGGTCAGGCTACGAAGAGGCGCTGAACGCAAGGCAGAACTGCAGGAAACGGATGTCAACGGGTACATCGGAATGGCCCCGATAGCACATGAAAAGCGCCAGAACGTGGACAATGATGCGGTTGGCCAAAAAGGGCGTATGCGTTTTTTCCTGAATATATTCAGGAAAAAACGCATACGCCCTTTTTGGCCAACCAAGCAACCTGGGAGAGCAAATCAGCACTACAAAGAAATCTCTCGCCCCCCCCCACCCCGGGGCAAAAGGGCCAGGCGAAAAAAGTCTAAAAACCAGAAAGGCAGGACAGCCCACGGAGTCAAGGGAGCCTTGTTAAGCTGATGGGCGGGATGTCAATGGCCAACAGCCAATCTTCACAAGTGTATCCTCTTTCCCAAACCATGGAAAACACAGAACCACAGAGCATAGGGCACTTCCACACATGGGCGTTGACCTTGGGAAAATGAAAAAATCAACCAGACACAGGGACCCCAAAGTTGAGGGCTGCTGTCTTGACAAGAACCTCCACTCCGGTACACGTTTCATATCCCAGGAAAGAGCCAAGTGGACAAAGACGAGTGGACAAGTGGACAAAGACAAGTGGACAAGTGGACAAGTGGTGCTACGTAGGTCCAATGGAGTGTCACTCAGCCATGAAATCCACGTCATGAGGCTGGTAGCAGCATCCTGAGTGGATTTAGGTACGATCATCCTCAGTGAAATAAGTCCCACAAAAAAAGAAACTTATGATGTCACTTATCGAGGGAATGTAAAAATCGCTCCCCATGCACTGAATCCCCAAACAGAACAGAGTCACGCTTTTAGAAAACACACTTATGCCTGCTTCAGGGGAAAGGTGAGGTGGGGTGACGCATAAAACTCGAGTTTGAAATGAGCACAGATACCCTTCCGAAAACCGAATATGGAATGGACACGACCTACTCCTTGCTCAATCAACTGGACTCACCAGACCCTGTTCATCGCACAAGTATCTATCCGACTAGTAAGCATCTTAAAAGCTAAGTCTTGATATCTCTGTGTAAGTGCATCAAGTGTGTGTAAAGCGGCCTAAAACCAGCAGGGAAAATCAGCTCAGACCCATTCTGAGGATACATTTCCAACATAAAGAAGAAACAAGCAGGGCAAAACAGAGAGAAATTCTTCCAAAATGCGTTCAGGGACTGGCATGCAACCAGGATTGACCACATCTACAGCCCCAGCGGCAGAAGACATAAGGCTGGACACTCTTGGGGCTGAGACGATTGGTGAGGTTGGGAAAGCAAATGCAGACCCTTGAAAGGAATCCTGCGTGCTCCCCATTCCATGGGTCCCAACTCTCCAGGTTCAACGCAATCTTCCGACAGCGAAAGCACTCATTGGAAACCCAGCGGTTGCTACACCGTGGGATCGGGAAAGCTTTCTGAAACTCACCTCAGTTTTCATCTCCTGGTGCTCGTGTTCTCCATTCAGGCCCCCTTACTAACAATCTCCCCACTTGGAGACTCGGCGCCTTTCCATGCCTCTTTCGTACCGTCTGCAATTTGTCCGCAGGATGAACTGCAAGAGGGGGAACCAATGAGAGACTCGCTGGAGGTGTTTGGTCGGGCACATGTCACTCTCATTTGCCATCACGAAGAAGAATTCACCACAGGTTCAGCCTGCCACCCCGGATCGACAATAGGGCGTGAAGCCATCCAGCCGTGTTGCGTCCCACTCACAAAAAAGCGACTTGGGAAATGGAGCTCAGGGGCACTGCACTTCCCAAACCTGCAGAGTTCTAAACGATAACTATCGCCCCAAAATATATTGAGGTCAGGCTACGAAGAGGCGCTGAACGCAAGGCAGAACTGCAGGAAACGGATGTCAACGGGTACATCGGAATGGCCCCGATAGCACATGAAAAGCGCCAGAACGTGGACAATGATGCGGTTGGCCAAAAAGGGCGTATGCGTTTTTTCCTGAATATATTCAGGAAAAAACGCATACGCCCTTTTTGGCCAACCAAGCAACCTGGGAGAGCAAATCAGCACTACAAAGAAATCTCTCGCCCCCCCCCACCCCTGGGCAAAAGGGCCAGGCGAAAAAAGTCTAAAAACCAGAAAGGCAGGACAGCCCACGGAGTCAAGGGAGCCTTGTTAAGCTGATGGGCGGGATGTCAATGGCCAACAGCCAATCTTCACAAGTGTATCCTCTTTCCCAAACCATGGAAAACACAGAACCACAGAGCATAGGGCACTTCCACACATGGGCGTTGACCTTGGGAAAATGAAAAAATCAACCAGACACAGGGACCCCAAAGTTGAGGGCTGCTGTCTTGACAAGAACCTCCACTCCGGTACACGTTTCATATCCCAGGAAAGAGCCAAGTGGACAAAGACGAGTGGACAAGTGGACAAAGACAAGTGGACAAGTGGACAAGTGGTGCTACGTAGGTCCAATGGAGTGTCACTCAGCCATGAAATCCACGTCATGAGGCTGGTAGCAGCATCCTGAGTGGATTTAGGTACGATCATCCTCAGTGAAATAAGTCCCACAAAAAAAGAAACTTATGATATCACTTATCGAGGGAATGTAAAAATCGCTCCCCATGCACTGAATCCCCAAACAGAACAGAGTCACGCTTTTAGAAAACACACTTATGCCTGCTTCAGGGGAAAGGTGAGGTGGGGTGACGCATAAAACTCGAGTTTGAAATGAGCACAGATACCCTTCCGAAAACCGAATATGGAATGGACACGACCTACTCCTTGCTCAATCAACTGGACTCACCAGACCCTGTTCATCGCACAAGTATCTATCCGACTAGTAAGCATCTTAAAAGCTAAGTCTTGATATCTCTGTGTAAGTGCATCAAGTGTGTGTAAAGCGGCCTAAAACCAGCAGGGAAAATCAGCTCAGACCCATTCTGAGGATACATTTCCAACATAAAGAAGAAACAAGCAGGGCAAAACAGAGAGAAATTCTTCCAAAATGCGTTCAGGGACTGGCATGCAACCAGGATTGACCACATCTACAGCCCCAGCGGCAGAAGACATAAGGCTGGACACTCTTGGGGCTGAGACGATTGGTGAGGTTGGGAAAGCAAATGCAGACCCTTGAAAGGAATCCTGCGTGCTCCCCATTCCATGGGTCCCAACTCTCCAGGTTCAACGCAATCTTCCGACAGCGAAAGCACTCATTGGAAACCCAGCGGTTGCTACACCGTGGGATCGGGAAAGCTTTCTGAAACTCACCTCAGTTTTCATCTCCTGGTGCTCGTGTTCTCCATTCAGGCCCCCTTACTAACAATCTCCCCACTTGGAGACTCGGCGCCTTTCCATGCCTCTTTCGTACCGTCTGCAATTTGTCCGCAGGATGAACTGCAAGAGGGGGAACCAATGAGAGACTCGCTGGAGGTGTTTGGTCGGGCACATGTCACTCTCATTTGCCATCACGAAGAAGAATTCACCACAGGTTCAGCCTGCCACCCCGGATCGACAATAGGGCGTGAAGCCATCCAGCCGTGTTGCGTCCCACTCACAAAAAAGCGACTTGGGAAATGGAGCTCAGGGGCACTGCACTTCCCAAACCTGCAGAGTTCTAAACGATAACTATCGCCCCAAAATATATTGAGGTCAGGCTACGAAGAGGCGCTGAACGCAAGGCAGAACTGCAGGAAACGGATGTCAACGGGTACATCGGAATGGCCCCGATAGCACATGAAAAGCGCCAGAACGTGGACAATGATGCGGTTGGCCAAAAAGGGCGTATGCGTTTTTTCCTGAATATATTCAGGAAAAAACGCATACGCCCTTTTTGGCCAACCAAGCAACCTGGGAGAGCAAATCAGCACTACAAAGAAATCTCTCGCCCCCCCCCCCCCCCCGGGGCAAAAGGGCCAGGCGAAAAAAGTCTAAAAACCAGAAAGGCAGGACAGCCCACGGAGTCAAGGGAGCCTTGTTAAGCTGATGGGCGGGATGTCAATGGCCAACAGCCAATCTTCACAAGTGTATCCTCTTTCCCAAACCATGTAAAACACAGAACCACAGAGCATAGGGCACTTCCACACATGGGCGTTGACCTTGGGAAAATGAAAAAATCAACCAGACACAGGGACCCCAAAGTTGAGGGCTGCTGTCTTGACAAGAACCTCCACTCCGGTACACGTTTCATATCCCAGGAAAGAGCCAAGTGGACAAAGACGAGTGGACACGTGGACAAAGACAAGTGGACAAGTGGACAAGTGGTGCTACGTAGGTCCAATGGAGTGTCACTCAGCCATGAAATCCACGTCATGAGGCTGGTAGCAGCATCCTGAGTGGATTTAGGTACGATCATCCTCAGTGAAATAAGTCCCACAAAAAAAGAAACTTATGATATCACTTATCGAGGGAATGTAAAAATCGCTCCCCATGCAGTGAATCCCCAAACAGAACAGAGTCACGCTTTTAGAAAACACACTTATGCCTGCTTCAGGGGAAAGGTGAGGTGGGGTGACGCATAAAACTCGAGTTTGAAATGAGGACAGATACCCTTCTGAAAACCGAATATGGAATGGACACGACCTACTCCTTGCTCAATCAACTGGACTCACCAGACCCTGTTCATCGCACAAGTATCTATCCGACTAGTAAGCATCTTCAAAGCTAAGTCTTGATATCTCTGTGTAAGTGCATCAAGTGTGTGTAAAGCGGCCTAAAACCAGCAGGGAAAATCAGCTCAGACCCATTCTGAGGATACATTTCCAACATAAAGAAGAAACAAGCAGGGCAAAACAGAGAGAAATTCTTCCAAAATGCGTTCAGGGACTGGCATGCAACCAGGATTGACCACATCTACAGCCCCAGCGGCAGAAGACATAAGGCTGGACACTCTTGGGGCTGAGACGATTGGTGAGGTTGGGAAAGCAAATGCAGACCCTTGAAAGGAATCCTGCGTGCTCCCCATTCCATGGGTCCCAACTCTCCAGGTTCAACGCAATCTTCCGACAGCGAAAGCACTCATTGGAAACCCAGCGGTTGCTACACCGTGGGATCGGGAAAGCTTTCTGAAACTCACCTCAGTTTTCATCTCCTGGTGCTCGTGTTCTCCATTCAGGCCCCCTTACTAACAATCTCCCCACTTGGAGACTCGGCGCCTTTCCATGCCTCTTTCGTACCGTCTGCAATTTGTCCGCAGGATGAACTGCAAGAGGGGGAACCAATGAGAGACTCGCTGGAGGTGTTTGGTCGGGCACATGTCACTCTCATTTGCCATCACGAAGAAGAATTCACCAGCGGTTCAGCCTGCCACCCCGGATCGACAATAGGGCGTGAAGCCATCCAGCCGTGTTGCGTCCCACTCACAAAAAAGCGACTTGGGAAATGGAGCTCAGGGGCACTGCACTTCCCAAACCTGCAGAGTTCTAAACGATAACTATCGCCCCAAAATATATTGAGGTCAGGCTACGAAGAGGCGCTGAACGCAAGGCAGAACTGCAGGAAACGGATGTCAACGGGTACATCGGAATGGCCCCGATAGCACATGAAAAGCGCCAGAACGTGGACAATGATGCGGTTGGCCAAAAAGGGCGTATGCGTTTTTTCCTGAATATATTCAGGAAAAAACGCATACGCCCTTTTTGGCCAACCAAGCAACCTGGGAGAGCAAATCAGCACTACAAAGAAATCTCTCGCCCCCCCCCACCCCGGGGCAAAAGGGCCAGGCGAAAAAAGTCTAAAAACCAGAAAGGCAGGACAGCCCACGGAGTCAAGGGAGCCTTGTTAAGCTGATGGGCGGGATGTCAATGGCCAACAGCCAATCTTCACAAGTGTATCCTCTTTCCCAAACCATGGAAAACACAGAACCACAGAGCATAGGGCACTTCCACACATGGGCGTTGACCTTGGGAAAATGAAAAAATCAACCAGACACAGGGACCCCAAAGTTGAGGGCTGCTGTCTTGACAAGAACCTCCACTCCGGTACACGTTTCATATCCCAGGAAAGAGCCAAGTGGACAAAGACGAGTGGACAAGTGGACAAAGACAAGTGGACAAGTGGACAAGTGGTGCTACGTAGGTCCAATGGAGTGTCACTCAGCCATGAAATCCACGTCATGAGGCTGGTAGCAGCATCCTGAGTGGATTTAGGTACGATCATCCTCAGTGAAATAAGTCCCACAAAAAAAGAAACTTATGATGTCACTTATCGAGGGAATGTAAAAATCGCTCCCCATGCACTGAATCCCCAAACAGAACAGAGTCACGCTTTTAGAAAACACACTTATGCCTGCTTCAGGGGAAAGGTGAGGTGGGGTGACGCATAAAACTCGAGTTTGAAATGAGCACAGATACCCTTCCGAAAACCGAATATGGAATGGACACGACCTACTCCTTGCTCAATCAACTGGACTCACCAGACCCTGTTCATCGCACAAGTATCTATCCGACTAGTAAGCATCTTAAAAGCTAAGTCTTGATATCTCTGTGTAAGTGCATCAAGTGTGTGTAAAGCGGCCTAAAACCAGCAGGGAAAATCAGCTCAGACCCATTCTGAGGATACATTTCCAACATAAAGAAGAAACAAGCAGGGCAAAACAGAGAGAAATTCTTCCAAAATGCGTTCAGGGACTGGCATGCAACCAGGATTGACCACATCTACAGCCCCAGCGGCAGAAGACATAAGGCTGGACACTCTTGGGGCTGAGACGATTGGTGAGGTTGGGAAAGCAAATGCAGACCCTTGAAAGGAATCCTGCGTGCTCCCCATTCCATGGGTCCCAACTCTCCAGGTTCAACGCAATCTTCCGACAGCGAAAGCACTCATTGGAAACCCAGCGGTTGCTACACCGTGGGATCGGGAAAGCTTTCTGAAACTCACCTCAGTTTTCATCTCCTGGTGCTCGTGTTCTCCATTCAGGCCCCCTTACTAACAATCTCCCCACTTGGAGACTCGGCGCCTTTCCATGCCTCTTTCGTACCGTCTGCAATTTGTCCGCAGGATGAACTGCAAGAGGGGGAACCAATGAGAGACTCGCTGGAGGTGTTTGGTCGGGCACATGTCACTCTCATTTCCCATCACGAAGAAGAATTCACCAGCGGTTCAGCCTGCCACCCCGGATCGACAATAGGGCGTGAAGCCATCCAGCCGTGTTGCGTCCCACTCACAAAAAAGCGACTTGGGAAATGGAGCTCAGGGGCACTGCACTTCCCAAACCTGCAGAGTTCTAAACGATAACTATCGCCCCAAAATATATTGAGGTCAGGCTACGAAGAGGCGCTGAACGCAAGGCAGAACTGCAGGAAACGGATGTCAACGGGTACATCGGAATGGCCCCGATAGCACATGAAAAGCGCCAGAACGTGGACAATGATGCGGTTGGCCAAAAAGGGCGTATGCGTTTTTTCCTGAATATATTCAGGAAAAAACGCATACGCCCTTTTTGGCCAACCAAGCAACCTGGGAGAGCAAATCAGCACTACAAAGAAATCTCTCGCCCCCCCCCACCCCTGGGCAAAAGGGCCAGGCGAAAAAAGTCTAAAAACCAGAAAGGCAGGACAGCCCACGGAGTCAAGGGAGCCTTGTTAAGCTGATGGGCGGGATGTCAATGGCCAACAGCCAATCTTCACAAGTGTATCCTCTTTCCCAAACCATGTAAAACACAGAACCACAGAGCATAGGGCACTTCCACACATGGGCGTTGACCTTGGGAAAATGAAAAAATCAACCAGACACAGGGACCCCAAAGTTGAGGGCTGCTGTCTTGACAAGAACCTCCACTCCGGTACACGTTTCATATCCCAGGAAAGAGCCAAGTGGACAAAGACGAGTGGACACGTGGACAAAGACAAGTGGACAAGTGGACAAGTGGTGCTACGTAGGTCCAATGGAGTGTCACTCAGCCATGAAATCCACGTCATGAGGCTGGTAGCAGCATCCTGAGTGGATTTAGGTACGATCATCCTCAGTGAAATAAGTCCCACAAAAAAAGAAACTTATGATATCACTTATCGAGGGAATGTAAAAATCGCTCCCCATGCACTGAATCCCCAAACAGAACAGAGTCACGCTTTTAGAAAACACACTTATGCCTGCTTCAGGGGAAAGGTGAGGTGGGGTGACGCATAAAACTCGAGTTTGAAATGAGCACAGATACCCTTCCGAAAACCGAATATGGAATGGACACGACCTACTCCTTGCTCAATCAACTGGACTCACCAGACCCTGTTCATCGCACAAGTATCTATCCGACTAGTAAGCATCTTAAAAGCTAAGTCTTGATATCTCTGTGTAAGTGCATCAAGTGTGTGTAAAGCGGCCTAAAACCAGCAGGGAAAATCAGCTCAGACCCATTCTGAGGATACATTTCCAACATAAAGAAGAAACAAGCAGGGCAAAACAGAGAGAAATTCTTCCAAAATGCGTTCAGGGACTGGCATGCAACCAGGATTGACCACATCTACAGCCCCAGCGGCAGAAGACATAAGGCTGGACACTCTTGGGGCTGAGACGATTGGTGAGGTTGGGAAAGCAAATGCAGACCCTTGAAAGGAATCCTGCGTGCTCCCCATTCCATGGGTCCCAACTCTCCAGGTTCAACGCAATCTTCCGACAGCGAAAGCACTCATTGGAAACCCAGCGGTTGCTACACCGTGGGATCGGGAAAGCTTTCTGAAACTCACCTCAGTTTTCATCTCCTGGTGCTCGTGTTCTCCATTCAGGCCCCCTTACTAACAATCTCCCCACTTGGAGACTCGGCGCCTTTCCATGCCTCTTTCGTACCGTCTGCAATTTGTCCGCAGGATGAACTGCAAGAGGGGGAACCAATGAGAGACTCGCTGGAGGTGTTTGGTCGGGCACATGTCACTCTCATTTCCCATCACGAAGAAGAATTCACCAGCGGTTCAGCCTGCCACCCCGGATCGACAATAGGGCGTGAAGCCATCCAGCCGTGTTGCGTCCCACTCACAAAAAAGCGACTTGGGAAATGGAGCTCAGGGGCACTGCACTTCCCAAACCTGCAGAGTTCTAAACGATAACTATCGCCCCAAAATATATTGAGGTCAGGCTACGAAGAGGCGCTGAACGCAAGGCAGAACTGCAGGAAACGGATGTCAACGGGTACATCGGAATGGCCCCGATAGCACATGAAAAGCGCCAGAACGTGGACAATGATGCGGTTGGCCAAAAAGGGCGTATGCGTTTTTTCCTGAATATATTCAGGAAAAAACGCATACGCCCTTTTTGGCCAACCAAGCAACCTGGGAGAGCAAATCAGCACTACAAAGAAATCTCTCGCCCCGCCCCCCGGGGCAAAAGGGCCAGGCGAAAAAAGTCTAAAAACCAGAAAGGCAGGACAGCCCACGGAGTCAAGGGAGCCTTGTTAAGCTGATGGGCGGGATGTCAATGGCCAACAGCCAATCTTCACAAGTGTATCCTCTTTCCCAAACCATGTAAAACACAGAACCACAGAGCATAGGGCACTTCCACACATGGGCGTTGACCTTGGGAAAATGAAAAAATCAACCAGACACAGGGACCCCAAAGTTGAGGGCTGCTGTCTTGACAAGAACCTCCACTCCGGTACACGTTTCATATCCCAGGAAAGAGCCAAGTGGACAAAGACGAGTGGACAAGTGGACAAAGACAAGTGGACAAGTGGACAAGTGGTGCTACGTAGGTCCAATGGAGTGTCACTCAGCCATGAAATCCACGTCATGAGGCTGGTAGCAGCATCCTGAGTGGATTTAGGTACGATCATCCTCAGTGAAATAAGTCCCACAAAAAAAGAAACTTATGATATCACTTATCGAGGGAATGTAAAAATCGCTCCCCATACACTGAATCCCCAAACAGAACAGAGTCACGCTTTTAGAAAACACACTTATGCCTGCTTCAGGGGAAAGGTGAGGTGGGGTGACGCATAAAACTCGAGTTTGAAATGAGCACAGATACCCTTCCGAAAACCGAATATGGAATGGACACGACCTACTCCTTGCTCAATCAACTGGACTCACCAGACCCTGTTCATCGCACAAGTATCTATCCGACTAGTAAGCATCTTAAAAGCTAAGTCTTGATATCTCTGTGTAAGTGCATCAAGTGTGTGTAAAGCGGCCTAAAACCAGCAGGGAAAATCAGCTCAGACCCATTCTGAGGATACATTTCCAACACAAAGAAGAAACAAGCAGGGCAAAACAGAGAGAAATTCTTCCAAAATGCGTTCAGGGACTGGCATGCAACCAGGATTGACCACATCTACAGCCCCAGCGGCAGAAGACATAAGGCTGGACACTCTTGGGGCTGAGACGATTGGTGAGGTTGGGAAAGCAAATGCAGACCCTTGAAAGGAATCCTGCGTGCTCCCCATTCCATGGGTCCCAACTCTCCAGGTTCAACGCAATCTTCCGACAGCGAAAGCACTCATTGGAAACCCAGCGGATGCTACACCGTGGGATCGGGAAAGCTTTCTGAAACTCACCTCAGTTTTCATCTCCTGGTGCTCGTGTTCTCCATTCAGGCCCCCTTACTAACAATCTCCCCACTTGGAGACTCGGCGCCTTTCCATGCCTCTTTCGTACCGTCTGCAATTTGTCCGCAGGATGAACTGCAAGAGGGGGAACCAATGAGAGACTCGCTGGAGGTGTTTGGTCGGGCACATGTCACTCTCATTTCCCATCACGAAGAAGAATTCACCAGCGGTTCAGCCTGCCACCCCGGATCGACAATAGGGCGTGAAGCCATCCAGCCGTGTTGCGTCCCACTCACAAAAAAGCGACTTGGGAAATGGAGCTCAGGGGCACTGCACTTCCCAAACCTGCAGAGTTCTAAACGATAACTTTCGCCCCAAAATATATTGAGCGCAGGCTAAGAAGAGGCGCTGAACGCAAGGCAGAACTGCAGGAAACGGATGTCAACGGGTACATCGGAATGGCCCCGATAGCACATGAAAAGCGCCAGAACGTGGACAATGATGCGGTTGGCCAAAAAGGGCGTATGCGTTTTTTCCTGAATATATTCAGGAAAAAACGCATACGCCCTTTTTGGCCAACCAAGCAACCTGGGAGAGCAAATCAGCACTACAAAGAAATCTCTCGCCCCCCCCCGGGGCAAAAGGGCCAGGCGAAAAAAGTCTAAAAACCAGAAAGGCAGGACAGCCCACGGAGTCAAGGGAGCCTTGTTAAGCTGATGGGCGGGATGTCAATGGCCAACAGCCAATCTTCACAAGTGTATCCTCTTTCCCAAACCATGTAAAACACAGAACCACAGAGCATAGGGCACTTCCACACATGGGCGTTGACCTTGGGAAAATGAAAAAATCAACCAGACACAGGGACCCCAAAGTTGAGGGCTGCTGTCTTGACAAGAACCTCCACTCCGGTACACGTTTCACATCCCAAGAAAGAGCCAAGTGGACAAAGACGAGTGGACAAGTGGACAAAGACAAGTGGACAAGTGGACAAGTGGTGCTACGTAGGTCCAATGGAGTGTCACTCAGCCATGAAATCCACGTCATGAGGCTGGTAGCAGCATCCTGAGTGGATTTAGGTACGATCATCCTCAGTGAAATAAGTCCCACAAAAAAAGAAACTTATGATATCACTTATCGAGGGAATGTAAAAATCGCTCCCCATGCACTGAATCCCCAAACAGAACAGAGTCACGCTTTTAGAAAACACACTTATGCCTGCTTCAGGGGAAAGGTGAGGTGGGGTGACGCATAAAACTCGAGTTTGAAATGAGCACAGATACCCTTCCGAAAACCGAATATGGAATGGACACGACCTACTCCTTGCTCAATCAACTGGACTCACCAGACCCTGTTCATCGCACAAGTATCTATCCGACTAGTAAGCATCTTAAAAGCTAAGTCTTGATATCTCTGTGTAAGTGCATCAAGTGTGTGTAAAGCGGCCTAAAACCAGCAGGGAAAATCAGCTCAGACCCATTCTGAGGATACATTTCCAACATAAAGAAGAAACAAGCAGGGCAAAACAGAGAGAAATTCTTCCAAAATGCGTTCAGGGACTGGCATGCAACCAGGATTGACCACATCTACAGCCCCAGCGGCAGAAGACATAAGGCTGGACACTCTTGGGGCTGAGACGATTGGTGAGGTTGGGAAAGCAAATGCAGACCCTTGAAAGGAATCCTGCGTGCTCCCCATTCCATGGGTCCCAACTCTCCAGGTTCAACGCAATCTTCCGACAGCGAAAGCACTCATTGGAAACCCAGCGGTTGCTACACCGTGGGATCGGGAAAGCTTTCTGAAACTCACCTCAGTTTTCATCTCCTGGTGCTCGTGTTCTCCATTCAGGCCCCCTTACTAACAATCTCCCCACTTGGAGACTCGGCGCCTTTCCATGCCTCTTTCGTACCGTCTGCAATTTGTCCGCAGGATGAACTGCAAGAGGGGGAACCAATGAGAGACTCGCTGGAGGTGTTTGGTCGGGCACATGTCACTCTCATTTCCCATCACGAAGAAGAATTCACCAGAGGTTCAGCCTGCCACCCCGGATCGACAATAGGGCGTGAAGCCATCCAGCCGTGTTGCGTCCCACTCACAAAAAAGCGACTTGGGAAATGGAGCTCAGGGGCCCTGCACTTCCCAAACCTGCAGAGTTCTAAACGATAACTTTCGCCCCAAAATATATTGAGGTCAGGCTACGAAGAGGCGCTGAACGCAAGGCAGAACTGCAGGAAACGGATGTCAACGGGTACATCGGAATGGCCCCGATAGCACATGAAAAGCGCCAGAACGTGGACAATGATGCGGTTGGCCAAAAAGGGCGTATGCGTTTTTTCCTGAATATATTCAGGAAAAAACGCATACGCCCTTTTTGGCCAACCAAGCAACCTGGGAGAGCAAATCAGCACTACAAAGAAATCTCTCGCCCCCCCCCGGGGCAAAAGGGCCAGGCGAAAAAAGTCTAAAAACCAGAAAGGCAGGACAGCCCACGGAGTCAAGGGAGCCTTGTTAAGCTGATGGGCGGGATGTCAATGGCCAACAGCCAATCTTCACAAGTGTATCCTCTTTCCCAAACCATGGAAAACACAGAACCACAGAGCATAGGGCACTTCCACACATGGGCGTTGACCTTGGGAAAATGAAAAAATCAACCAGACACAGGGACCCCAAAGTTGAGGGCTGCTGTCTTGACAAGAACCTCCACTCCGGTACACGTTTCATATCCCAGGAAAGAGCCAAGTGGACAAAGACGAGTGGACAAGTGGACAAAGACAAGTGGACAAGTGGACAAGTGGTGCTACGTAGGTCCAATGGAGTGTCACTCAGCCATGAAATCCACGTCATGAGGCTGGTAGCAGCATCCTGAGTGGATTTAGGTACGATCATCCTCAGTGAAATAAGTCCCACAAAAAAAGAAACTTATGATGTCACTTATCGAGGGAATGTAAAAATCGCTCCCCATGCACTGAATCCCCAAACAGAACAGAGTCACGCTTTTAGAAAACACACTTATGCCTGCTTCAGGGGAAAGGTGAGGTGGGGTGACGCATAAAACTCGAGTTTGAAATGAGCACAGATACCCTTCTGAAAACCGAATATGGAATGGACACGACCTACTCCTTGCTCAATCAACTGGACTCACCAGACCCTGTTCATCGCACAAGTATCTATCCGACTAGTAAGCATCTTCAAAGCTAAGTCTTGATATCTCTGTGTAAGTGCATCAAGTGTGTGTAAAGCGGCCTAAAACCAGCAGGGAAAATCAGCTCAGACCCATTCTGAGGATACATTTCCAACACAAAGAAGAAACAAGCAGGGCAAAACAGAGAGAAATTCTTCCAAAATGCGTTCAGGGACTGGCATGCAACCAGGATTGACCACATCTACAGCCCCAGCGGCAGAAGACATAAGGCTGGACACTCTTGGGGCTGAGACGATTGGTGAGGTTGGGAAAGCAAATGCAGACCCTTGAAAGGAATCCTGCGTGCTCCCCATTCCATGGGTCCCAACTCTCCAGGTTCAACGCAATCTTCCGACAGCGAAAGCACTCATTGGAAACCCAGCGGATGCTACACCGTGGGATCGGGAAAGCTTTCTGAAACTCACCTCAGTTTTCATCTCCTGGTGCTCGTGTTCTCCATTCAGGCCCCCTTACTAACAATCTCCCCACTTGGAGACTCGGCGCCTTTCCATGCCTCTTTCGTACCGTCTGCAATTTGTCCGCAGGATGAACTGCAAGAGGGGGAACCAATGAGAGACTCGCTGGAGGTGTTTGGTCGGGCACATGTCACTCTCATTTCCCATCACGAAGAAGAATTCACCAGCGGTTCAGCCTGCCACCCCGGATCGACAATAGGGCGTGAAGCCATCCAGCCGTGTTGCGTCCCACTCACAAAAAAGCGACTTGGGAAATGGAGCTCAGGGGCACTGCACTTCCCAAACCTGCAGAGTTCTAAACGATAACTATCGCCCCAAAATATATTGAGGTCAGGCTACGAAGAGGCGCTGAACGCAAGGCAGAACTGCAGGAAACGGATGTCAACGGGTACATCGGAATGGCCCCGATAGCACATGAAAAGCGCCAGAACGTGGACAATGATGCGGTTGGCCAAAAAGGGCGTATGCGTTTTTTCCTGAATATATTCAGGAAAAAACGCATACGCCCTTTTTGGCCAACCAAGCAACCTGGGAGAGCAAATCAGCACTACAAAGAAATCTCTCGCCCCCCCCCCCCGGGGCAAAAGGGCCAGGCGAAAAAAGTCTAAAAACCAGAAAGGCAGGACAGCCCACGGAGTCAAGGGAGCCTTGTTAAGCTGATGGGCGGGATGTCAATGGCCAACAGCCAATCTTCACAAGTGTATCCTCTTTCCCAAACCATGTAAAACACAGAACCACAGAGCATAGGGCACTTCCACACATGGGCGTTGACCTTGGGAAAATGAAAAAATCAACCAGACACAGGGACCCCAAAGTTGAGGGCTGCTGTCTTGACAAGAACCTCCACTCCGGTACACGTTTCACATCCCAAGAAAGAGCCAAGTGGACAAAGACGAGTGGACAAGTGGACAAAGACAAGTGGACAAGTGGACAAGTGGTGCTACGTAGGTCCAATGGAGTGTCACTCAGCCATGAAATCCACGTCATGAGGCTGGTAGCAGCATCCTGAGTGGATTTAGGTACGATCATCCTCAGTGAAATAAGTCCCACAAAAAAAGAAACTTATGATATCACTTATCGAGGGAATGTAAAAATCGCTCCCCATGCACTGAATCCCCAAACAGAACAGAGTCACGCTTTTAGAAAACACACTTATGCCTGCTTCAGGGGAAAGGTGAGGTGGGGTGACGCATAAAACTCGAGTTTGAAATGAGCACAGATACCCTTCCGAAAACCGAATATGGAATGGACACGACCTACTCCTTGCTCAATCAACTGGACTCACCAGACCCTGTTCATCGCACAAGTATCTATCCGACTAGTAAGCATCTTAAAAGCTAAGTCTTGATATCTCTGTGTAAGTGCATCAAGTGTGTGTAAAGCGGCCTAAAACCAGCAGGGAAAATCAGCTCAGACCCATTCTGAGGATACATTTCCAACATAAAGAAGAAACAAGCAGGGCAAAGCAGAGAGAAATTCTTCCAAAATGCGTTCAGGGACTGGCATGCAACCAGGATTGACCACATCTACAGCCCCAGCGGCAGAAGACATAAGGCTGGACACTCTTGGGGCTGAGACGATTGGTGAGGTTGGGAAAGCAAATGCAGACCCTTGAAAGGAATCCTGCGTGCTCCCCATTCCATGGGTCCCAACTCTCCAGGTTCAACGCAATCTTCCGACAGCGAAAGCACTCATTGGAAACCCAGCGGTTGCTACACCGTGGGATCGGGAAAGCTTTCTGAAACTCACCTCAGTTTTCATCTCCTGGTGCTCGTGTTCTCCATTCAGGCCCCCTTACTAACAATCTCCCCACTTGGAGACTCGGCGCCTTTCCATGCCTCTTTCGTACCGTCTGCAATTTGTCCGCAGGATGAACTGCAAGAGGGGGAACCAATGAGAGACTCGCTGGAGGTGTTTGGTCGGGCACATGTCACTCTCATTTCCCATCACGAAGAAGAATTCACCAGCGGTTCAGCCTGCCACCCCGGATCGACAATAGGGCGTGAAGCCATCCAGCCGTGTTGCGTCCCACTCACAAAAAAGCGACTTGGGAAATGGAGCTCAGGGGCCCTGCACTTCCCAAACCTGCAGAGTTCTAAACGATAACTTTCGCCCCAAAATATATTGAGGTCAGGCTACGAAGAGGCGCTGAACGCAAGGCAGAACTGCAGGAAACGGATGTCAACGGGTACATCGGAATGGCCCCGATAGCACATGAAAAGCGCCAGAACGTGGACAATGATGCGGTTGGCCAAAAAGGGCGTATGCGTTTTTTCCTGAATATATTCAGGAAAAAACGCATACGCCCTTTTTGGCCAACCAAGCAACCTGGGAGAGCAAATCAGCACTACAAAGAAATCTCTCGCCCCCCCCCCGGGGCAAAAGGGCCAGGCGAAAAAAGTCTAAAAACCAGAAAGGCAGGACAGCCCACGGAGTCAAGGGAGCCTTGTTAAGCTGATGGGCGGGATGTCAATGGCCAACAGCCAATCTTCACAAGTGTATCCTCTTTCCCAAACCATGGAAAACACAGAACCACAGAGCATAGGGCACTTCCACACATGGGCGTTGACCTTGGGAAAATGAAAAAATCAACCAGACACAGGGACCCCAAAGTTGAGGGCTGCTGTCTTGACAAGAACCTCCACTCCGGTACACGTTTCATATCCCAGGAAAGAGCCAAGTGGACAAAGACGAGTGGACAAGTGGACAAAGACAAGTGGACAAGTGGACAAGTGGTGCTACGTAGGTCCAATGGAGTGTCACTCAGCCATGAAATCCACGTCATGAGGCTGGTAGCAGCATCCTGAGTGGATTTAGGTACGATCATCCTCAGTGAAATAAGTCCCACAAAAAAAGAAACTTATGATGTCACTTATCGAGGGAATGTAAAAATCGCTCCCCATGCACTGAATCCCCAAACAGAACAGAGTCACGCTTTTAGAAAACACACTTATGCCTGCTTCAGGGGAAAGGTGAGGTGGGGTGACGCATAAAACTCGAGTTTGAAATGAGCACAGATACCCTTCTGAAAACCGAATATGGAATGGACACGACCTACTCCTTGCTCAATCAACTGGACTCACCAGACCCTGTTCATCGCACAAGTATCTATCCGACTAGTAAGCATCTTCAAAGCTAAGTCTTGATATCTCTGTGTAAGTGCATCAAGTGTGTGTAAAGCGGCCTAAAACCAGCAGGGAAAATCAGCTCAGACCCATTCTGAGGATACATTTCCAACACAAAGAAGAAACAAGCAGGGCAAAACAGAGAGAAATTCTTCCAAAATGCGTTCAGGGACTGGCATGCAACCAGGATTGACCACATCTACAGCCCCAGCGGCAGAAGACATAAGGCTGGACACTCTTGGGGCTGAGACGATTGGTGAGGTTGGGAAAGCAAATGCAGACCCTTGAAAGGAATCCTGCGTGCTCCCCATTCCATGGGTCCCAACTCTCCAGGTTCAACGCAATCTTCCGACAGCGAAAGCACTCATTGGAAACCCAGCGGATGCTACACCGTGGGATCGGGAAAGCTTTCTGAAACTCACCTCAGTTTTCATCTCCTGGTGCTCGTGTTCTCCATTCAGGCCCCCTTACTAACAATCTCCCCACTTGGAGACTCGGCGCCTTTCCATGCCTCTTTCGTACCGTCTGCAATTTGTCCGCAGGATGAACTGCAAGAGGGGGAACCAATGAGAGACTCGCTGGAGGTGTTTGGTCGGGCACATGTCACTCTCATTTCCCATCACGAAGAAGAATTCACCAGCGGTTCAGCCTGCCACCCCGGATCGACAATAGGGCGTGAAGCCATCCAGCCGTGTTGCGTCCCACTCACAAAAAAGCGA
Source organism: Kogia breviceps (assembly GCF_026419965.1). Lineage (NCBI taxonomy): Eukaryota > Metazoa > Chordata > Mammalia > Artiodactyla > Physeteridae > Kogia > Kogia breviceps. Next base: position 27,893 of record NW_026711617.1, on the reverse strand, counting down.
CTTGGGAAATGGAGCTCAGGGGCACTGCACTTCCCAAACCTGCAGAGTTCTAAACGATAACTATCGCCCCAAAATATATTGAGGTCAGGCTACGAAGAGGCGCTGAACGCAAGGCAGAACTGCAGGAAACGGATGTCAACGGGTACATCGGAATGGCCCCGATAGCACATGAAAAGCGCCAGAACGTGGACAATGATGCGGTTGGCCAAAAAGGGCGTATGCGTTTTTTCCTGAATATATTCAGGAAAAAACGCATACGCCCTTTTTGGCCAACCAAGCAACCTGGGAGAGCAAATCAGCACTACAAAGAAATCTCTCGCCCCCCCCCCCCGGGGCAAAAGGGCCAGGCGAAAAAAGTCTAAAAACCAGAAAGGCAGGACAGCCCACGGAGTCAAGGGAGCCTTGTTAAGCTGATGGGCGGGATGTCAATGGCCAACAGCCAATCTTCACAAGTGTATCCTCTTTCCCAAACCATGTAAAACACAGAACCACAGAGCATAGGGCACTTCCACACATGGGCGTTGACCTTGGGAAAATGAAAAAATCAACCAGACACAGGGACCCCAAAGTTGAGGGCTGCTGTCTTGACAAGAACCTCCACTCCGGTACACGTTTCACATCCCAAGAAAGAGCCAAGTGGACAAAGACGAGTGGACAAGTGGACAAAGACAAGTGGACAAGTGGACAAGTGGTGCTACGTAGGTCCAATGGAGTGTCACTCAGCCATGAAATCCACGTCATGAGGCTGGTAGCAGCATCCTGAGTGGATTTAGGTACGATCATCCTCAGTGAAATAAGTCCCACAAAAAAAGAAACTTATGATATCACTTATCGAGGGAATGTAAAAATCGCTCCCCATGCACTGAATCCCCAAACAGAACAGAGTCACGCTTTTAGAAAACACACTTATGCCTGCTTCAGGGGAAAGGTGAGGTGGGGTGACGCATAAAACTCGAGTTTGAAATGAGCACAGATACCCTTCCGAAAACCGAATATGGAATGGACACGACCTACTCCTTGCTCAATCAACTGGACTCACCAGACCCTGTTCATCGCACAAGTATCTATCCGACTAGTAAGCATCTTAAAAGCTAAGTCTTGATATCTCTGTGTAAGTGCATCAAGTGTGTGTAAAGCGGCCTAAAACCAGCAGGGAAAATCAGCTCAGACCCATTCTGAGGATACATTTCCAACATAAAGAAGAAACAAGCAGGGCAAAACAGAGAAATTCTTCCAAAATGCGTTCAGGGACTGGCATGCAACCAGGATTGACCACATCTACAGCCCCAGCGGCAGAAGACATAAGGCTGGACACTCTTGGGGCTGAGACGATTGATGAGGTTGGGAAAGCAAATGCAGACCCTTGAAAGGAATCCTGCGTGCTCCCCATTCCATGGGTCCCAACTCTCCAGGTTCAACGCAATCTTCCGACAGCGAAAGCACTCATTGGAAACCCAGCGGATGCTACACCGTGGGATCAGGAAAGCTTTCTGAAACTCACCTCAGTTTTCCTCTCCTGGTGCTCGTGTTCTCCATTCAGGCCCCCTTACTAACAATCTCCCCACTTGGAGACTCGGCGCCTTTCCATGCCTCTTTCGTACCGTCTGCAATTTGTCCGCAGGATGAACTGCAAGAGGGGGAACCAATGAGAGACTCGCTGGAGGTGTTTGGTCGGGCACATGTCACTCTCATTTCCCATCACGAAGAAGAATTCACCAGCGGTTCAGCCTGCCACCCCGGATCGACAATAGGGCGTGAAGCCATCCAGCCGTGTTGCGTCCCACTCACAAAAAAGCGACTTGGGAAATGGAGCTCAGGGGCACTGCACTTCCCAAACCTGCAGAGTTCTAAACGATAACTATCGCCCCAAAATATATTGAGGTCAGGCTACGAAGAGGCGCTGAACGCAAGGCAGAACTGCAGGAAACGGATGTCAACGGGTACATCGGAATGGCCCCGATAGCACATGAAAAGCGCCAGAACGTGGACAATGATGCGGTTGGCCAAAAAGGGCGTATGCGTTTTTTCCTGAATATATTCAGGAGAAAACGCATACGCCCTTTTTGGCCAACCAAGCAACCTGGGAGAGCAAATCAGCATACAAAGAAATCTCTCGCCCCCCCCCCACCCCGGGGCAAAAGGGCCAGGCGAAAAAAGTCTAAAAACCAGAAAGGCAGGACAGCCCACGGAGTCAAGGGAGCCTTGTTAAGCTGATGGGCGGGATGTCAATGGCCAACAGCCAATCTTCACAAGTGTATCCTCTTTCCCAAACCATGTAAAACACAGAACCACAGAGCATAGGGCACTTCCACACATGGGCGTTGACCTTGGGAAAAGGAAAAAATCAACCAGACACAGGGACCCCAAAGTTGAGGGCTGCTGTCTTGACAAGAACCTCTACTCCGGTACACGTTTCACATCCCAAGAAAGAGCCAAGTGGACAAAGACGAGTGGACAAGTGGACAAAGACAAGTGGACAAGTGGACAAGTGGTGCTACGTAGGTCCAATGGAGTGTCACTCAGCCATGAAATCCACGTCATGAGGCTGGTAGCAGCATCCTGAGTGGATTTAGGTACGATCATCCTCAGTGAAATAAGTCCCACAAAAAAAGAAACTTATGATATCACTTATCGAGGGAATGTAAAAATCGCTCCCCATGCACTGAATCCCCAAACAGAACAGAGTCACGCTTTTAGAAAACACACTTATGCCTGCTTCAGGGGAAAGGTGAGGTGGGGTGACGCATAAAACTCGAGTTTGAAATGAGCACAGATACCCTTCCGAAAACCGAATATGGAATGGACACGACCTACTCCTTGCTCAATCAACTGGACTCACCAGACCCTGTTCATCGCACAAGTATCTATCCGACTAGTAAGCATCTTCAAAGCTAAGTCTTGATATCTCTGTGTAAGTGCATCAAGTGTGTGTAAAGCGGCCTAAAACCAGCAGGGAAAATCAGCTCAGACCCATTCTGAGGATACATTTCCAACACAAAGAAGAAACAAGCAGGGCAAAACAGAGAGAAATTCTTCCAAAATGCGTTCAGGGACTGGCATGCAACCAGGATTGACCACATCTACAGCCCCAGCGGCAGAAGACATAAGGCTGGACACTCTTGGGGCTGAGACGATTGGTGAGGTTGGGAAAGCAAATGCAGACCCTTGAAAGGAATCCTGCGTGCTCCCCATTCCATGGGTCCCAACTCTCCAGGTTCAACGCAATCTTCCGACAGCGAAAGCACTCATTGGAAACCCAGCGGATGCTACACCGTGGGATCGGGAAAGCTTTCTGAAACTCACCTCAGTTTTCATCTCCTGGTGCTCGTGTTCTCCATTCAGGCCCCCTTACTAACAATCTCCCCACTTGGAGACTCGGCGCCTTTCCATGCCTCTTTCGTACCGTCTGCAATTTGTCCGCAGGATGAACTGCAAGAGGGGGAACCAATGAGAGACTCGCTGGAGGTGTTTGGTCGGGCACATGTCACTCTCATTTCCCATCACGAAGAAGAATTCACCAGCGGTTCAGCCTGCCACCCCGGATCGACAATAGGGCGTGAAGCCATCCAGCCGTGTTGCGTCCCACTCACAAAAAAGCGACTTGGGAAATGGAGCTCAGGGGCACTGCACTTCCCAAACCTGCAGAGTTCTAAACGATAACTTTCGCCCCAAAATATATTGAGCGCAGGCTACGAAGAGGCGCTGAACGCAAGGCAGAACTGCAGGAAACGGATGTCAACGGGTACATCGGAATGGCCCCGATAGCACATGAAAAGCGCCAGAACGTGGACAATGATGCGGTTGGCCAAAAAGGGCGTATGCGTTTTTTCCTGAATATATTCAGGAAAAAACGCATACGCCCTTTTTGGCCAACCAAGCAACCTGGGAGAGCAAATCAGCACTACAAAGAAATCTCTCGCCCCCCCCCCGGGGCAAAAGGGCCAGGCGAAAAAAGTCTAAAAACCAGAAAGGCAGGACAGCCCACGGAGTCAAGGGAGCCTTGTTAAGCTGATGGGCGGGATATCAATGGCCAACAGCCAATCTTCACAAGTGTATCCTCTTTCCCAAACCATGTAAAACACAGAACCACAGAGCATAGGGCACTTCCACACATGGGCGTTGACCTTGGGAAAATGAAAAAATCAACCAGACACAGGGACCCCAAAGTTGAGGGCTGCTGTCTTGACAAGAACCTCCACTCCGGTACACGTTTCATATCCCAGGAAAGAGCCAAGTGGACAAAGACGAGTGGACAAGTGGACAAAGACAAGTGGACAAGTGGACAAGTGGTGCTACGTAGGTCCAATGGAGTGTCACTCAGCCATGAAATCCACGTCATGAGGCTGGTAGCAGCATCCTGAGTGGATTTAGGTACGATCATCCTCAGTGAAATAAGTCCCACAAAAAAAGAAACTTATGATGTCACTTATCGAGGGAATGTAAAAATCGCTCCCCATGCACTGAATCCCCAAACAGAACAGAGTCACGCTTTTAGAAAACACACTTATGCCTGCTTCAGGGGAAAGGTGAGGTGGGGTGACGCATAAAACTCGAGTTTGAAATGAGCACAGATACCCTTCTGAAAACCGAATATGGAATGGACTCGACCTACTCCTTGCTCAATCAACTGGACTCACCAGACCCTGTTCATCGCACAAGTATCTATACGACTAGTAAGCATCTTAAAAGCTAAGTCTTGATATCTCTGTGTAAGTGCATCAAGTGTGTGTAAAGCGGCCTAAAACCAGCAGGGAAAATCAGCTCAGACCCATTCTGAGGATACATTTCCAACACAAAGAAGAAACAAGCAGGGCAAAACAGAGAGAAATTCTTCCAAAATGCGTTCAGGGACTGGCATGCAACCAGGATTGACCACATCTACAGCCCCAGCGGCAGAAGACATAAGGCTGGACACTCTTGGGGCTGAGACGATTGGTGAGGTTGGGAAAGCAAATGCAGACCCTTGAAAGGAATCCTGCGTGCTCCCCATTCCATGGGTCCCAACTCTCCAGGTTCAACGCAATCTTCCGACAGGGAAAGCACTCATTGGAAACCCAGCGGATGCTACACCGTGGGATCGGGAAAGCTTTCTGAAACTCACCTCAGTTTTCATCTCCTGGTGCTCGTGTTCTCCATTCAGGCCCCCTTACTAACAATCTCCCCACTTGGAGACTCGGCGCCTTTCCATGCCTCTTTCGTACCGTCTGCAATTTGTCCGCAGGATGAACTGCAAGAGGGGGAACCAATGAGAGACTCGCTGGAAGTGTTTGGTCGGGCACATGTCACTCTCATTTCCCATCACGAAGAAGAATTCACCAGCGGTTCAGCCTGCCACCCCGGATCGACAATAGGGCGTGAAGCCATCCAGCCGTGTTGCGTCCCACTCACAAAATAGCGACTTGGGAAATGGAGCTCAGGGGCACTGCACTTCCCAAACCTGCAGAGTTCTAAACGATAACTATCGCCCCAAAATATATTGAGGTCAGGCTACGAAGAGGCGCTGAACGCAAGGCAGAACTGCAGGAAACGGATGTCAACGGGTACATCGGAATGGCCCCGATAGCACATGAAAAGCGCCAGAACGTGGACAATGATGCGGTTGGCCAAAAAGGGCGTATGCGTTTTTTCCTGAATATATTCAGGAAAAAACGCATACGCCCTTTTTGGCCAACCAAGCAACCTGGGAGAGCAAATCAGCACTACAAAGAAATCTCTCGCCCCCCCCCCCCCCCCCCGGGGCAAAAGGGCCAGGCGAAAAAAGTCTAAAAACCAGAAAGGCAGGACAGCCCACGGAGTCAAGGGAGCCTTGTTAAGCTGATGGGCGGGATGTCAATGGCCAACAGCCAATCTTCACAAGTGTATCCTCTTTCCCAAACCATGTAAAACACAGAACCACAGAGCATAGGGCACTTCCACACATGGGCGTTGACCTTGGGAAAAGGAAAAAATCAACCAGACACAGGGACCCCAAAGTTGAGGGCTGCTGTCTTGACAAGAACCTCCACTCCGGTACACGTTTCACATCCCAAGAAAGAGCCAAGTGGACAAAGACGAGTGGACAAGTGGACAAAGACAAGTGGACAAGTGGACAAGTGGTGCTACGTAGGTCCAATGGAGTGTCACTCAGCCATGAAATCCACGTCATGAGGCTGGTAGCAGCATCCTGAGTGGATTTAGGTACGATCATCCTCAGTGAAATAAGTCCCACAAAAAAAGAAACTTATGATATCACTTATCGAGGGAATGTAAAAATCGCTCCCCATGCACTGAATCCCCAAACAGAACAGAGTCACGCTTTTAGAAAACACACTTATGCCTGCTTCAGGGGAAAGGTGAGGTGGGGTGACGCATAAAACTCGAGTTTGAAATGAGCACAGATACCCTTCCGAAAACCGAATATGGAATGGACACGACCTACTCCTTGCTCAATCAACTGGACTCACCAGACCCTGTTCATCGCACAAGTATCTATCCGACTAGTAAGCATCTTAAAAGCTAAGTCTTGATATCTCTGTGTAAGTGCATCAAGGGTGTGTAAAGCGGCCTAAAACCAGCAGGGAAAATCAGCTCAGACCCATTCTGAGGATACATTTCCAACATAAAGAAGAAACAAGCAGGGCAAAACAGAGAAATTCTTCCAAAATGCGTTCAGGGACTGGCATGCAACCAGGATTGACCACATCTACAGCCCCAGCGGCAGAAGACATAAGGCTGGACACTCTTGGGGCTGAGACGATTGATGAGGTTGGGAAAGCAAATGCAGACCCTTGAAAGGAATCCTGCGTGCTCCCCATTCCATGGGTCCCAACTCTCCAGGTTCAACGCAATCTTCCGACAGCGAAAGCACTCATTGGAAACCCAGCGGATGCTACACCGTGGGATCAGGAAAGCTTTCTGAAACTCACCTCAGTTTTCCTCTCCTGGTGCTCGTGTTCTCCATTCAGGCCCCCTTACTAACAATCTCCCCACTTGGAGACTCGGCGCCTTTCCATGCCTCTTTCGTACCGTCTGCAATTTGTCCGCAGGATGAACTGCAAGAGGGGGAACCAATGAGAGACTCGCTGGAGGTGTTTGGTCGGGCACATGTCACTCTCATTTCCCATCACGAAGAAGAATTCACCAGCGGTTCAGCCTGCCACCCCGGATCGACAATAGGGCGTGAAGCCATCCAGCCGTGTTGCGTCCCACTCACAAAAAAGCGACTTGGGAAATGGAGCTCAGGGGCACTGCACTTCCCAAACCTGCAGAGTTCTAAACGATAACTATCGCCCCAAAATATATTGAGGTCAGGCTACGAAGAGGCGCTGAACGCAAGGCAGAACTGCAGGAAACGAATGTCAACGGGTACATCGGAATGGCCCCGATAGCACATGAAAAGCGCCAGAACGTGGACAATGATGCGGTTGGCCAAAAAGGGCGTATGCGTTTTTTCCTGAATATATTCAGGAAAAAACGCATACGCCCTTTTTGGCCAACCAAGCAACCTGGGAGAGCAAATCAGCACTACAAAGAAATCTCTCGCCCCCCCCCCCCCGGGGCAAAAGGGCCAGGCGAAAAAAGTCTAAAAACCAGAAAGGCAGGACAGCCCACGGAGTCAAGGGAGCCTTGTTAAGCTGATGGGCGGGATGTCAATGGCCAACAGCCAATCTTCACAAGTGTATCCTCTTTCCCAAACCATGTAAAACACAGAACCACAGAGCATAGGGCACTTCCACACATGGGCGTTGACCTTGGGAAAAGGAAAAAATCAACCAGACACAGGGACCCCAAAGTTGAGGGCTGCTGTCTTGACAAGAACCTCCACTCCGGTACACGTTTCACATCCCAAGAAAGAGCCAAGTGGACAAAGACGAGTGGACAAGTGGACAAAGACAAGTGGACAAGTGGACAAGTGGTGCTACGTAGGTCCAATGGAGTGTCACTCAGCCATGAAATCCACGTCATGAGGCTGGTAGCAGCATCCTGAGTGGATTTAGGTACGATCATCCTCAGTGAAATAAGTCCCACAAAAAAAGAAACTTATGATATCACTTATCGAGGGAATGTAAAAATCGCTCCCCATGCACTGAATCCCCAAACAGAACAGAGTCACGCTTTTAGAAAACACACTTATGCCTGCTTCAGGGGAAAGGTGAGGTGGGGTGACGCATAAAACTCGAGTTTGAAATGAGCACAGATACCCTTCCGAAAACCGAATATGGAATGGACACGACCTACTCCTTGCTCAATCAACTGGACTCACCAGACCCTGTTCATCGCACAAGTATCTATCCGACTAGTAAGCATCTTAAAAGCTAAGTCTTGATATCTCTGTGTAAGTGCATCAAGGGTGTGTAAAGCGGCCTAAAACCAGCAGGGAAAATCAGCTCAGACCCATTCTGAGGATACATTTCCAACATAAAGAAGAAACAAGCAGGGCAAAACAGAGAAATTCTTCCAAAATGCGTTCAGGGACTGGCATGCAACCAGGATTGACCACATCTACAGCCCCAGCGGCAGAAGACATAAGGCTGGACACTCTTGGGGCTGAGACGATTGATGAGGTTGGGAAAGCAAAGGCAGACCCTTGAAAGGAATCCTGCGTGCTCCCCATTCCATGGGTCCCAACTCTCCAGGTTCAACGCAATCTTCCGACAGCGAAAGCACTCATTGGAAACCCAGCGGATGCTACACCGTGGGATCAGGAAAGCTTTCTGAAACTCACCTCAGTTTTCCTCTCCTGGTGCTCGTGTTCTCCATTCAGGCCCCCTTACTAACAATCTCCCCACTTGGAGACTCGGCGCCTTTCCATGCCTCTTTCGTACCGTCTGCAATTTGTCCGCAGGATGAACTGCAAGAGGGGGAACCAATGAGAGACTCGCTGGAGGTGTTTGGTCGGGCACATGTCACTCTCATTTCCCATCACGAAGAAGAATTCACCAGCGGTTCAGCCTGCCACCCCGGATCGACAATAGGGCGTGAAGCCATCCAGCCGTGTTGCGTCCCACTCACAAAAAAGCGACTTGGGAAATGGAGCTCAGGGGCCCTGCACTTCCCAAACCTGCAGAGTTCTAAACGATAACTATCGCCCCAAAATATATTGAGGTCAGGCTACGAAGAGGCGCTGAACGCAAGGCAGAACTGCAGGAAACGGATGTCAACGGGTACATCGGAATGGCCCCGATAGCACATGAAAAGCGCCAGAACGTGGACAATGATGCGGTTGGCCAAAAAGGGCGTATGCGTTTTTTCCTGAATATATTCAGGAGAAAACGCATACGCCCTTTTTGGCCAACCAAGCAACCTGGGAGAGCAAATCAGCACTACAAAGAAATCTCTCGCCCCCCCCCCCCCGGGGCAAAAGGGCCAGGCGAAAAAAGTCTAAAAACCAGAAAGGCAGGACAGGCCACGGAGTCAAGGGAGCCTTGTTAAGCTGATGGGCGGGATGTCAATGGCCAACAGCCAATCTTCACAAGTGTATCCTCTTTCCCAAACCATGTAAAACACAGAACCACAGAGCATAGGGCACTTCCACACATGGGCGTTGACCTTGGGAAAATGAAAAAATCAACCAGACACAGGGACCCCAAAGTTGAGGGCTGCTGTCTTGACAAGAACCTCCACTCCGGTACACGTTTCATATCCCAGGAAAGAGCCAAGTGGACAAAGACGAGTGGACAAGTGGACAAAGACAAGTGGACAAGTGGACAAGTGGTGCTACGTAGGTCCAATGGAGTGTCACTCAGCCATGAAATCCACGTCATGAGGCTGGTAGCAGCATCCTGAGTGGATTTAGGTACGATCATCCTCAGTGAAATAAGTCCCACAAAAAAAGAAACTTATGATATCACTTATCGAGGGAATGTAAAAATCGCTCCCCATGCACTGAATCCCCAAACAGAACAGAGTCACGCTTTTAGAAAACACACTTATGCCTGCTTCAGGGGAAAGGTGAGGTGGGGTGACGCATAAAACTCGAGTTTGAAATGAGCACAGATACCCTTCCGAAAACCGAATATGGAATGGACACGACCTACTCCTTGCTCAATCAACTGGACTCACCAGACCCTGTTCATCGCACAAGTATCTATCCGACTAGTAAGCATCTTAAAAGCTAAGTCTTGATATCTCTGTGTAAGTGCATCAAGTGTGTGTAAAGCGGCCTAAAACCAGCAGGGAAAATCAGCTCAGACCCATTCTGAGGATACATTTCCAACATAAAGAAGAAACAAGCAGGGCAAAACAGAGAGAAATTCTTCCAAAATGCGTTCAGGGACTGGCATGCAACCAGGATTGACCACATCTACAGCCCCAGCGGCAGAAGACATAAGGCTGGACACTCTTGGGGCTGAGACGATTGGTGAGGTTGGGAAAGCAAATGCAGACCCTTGAAAGGAATCCTGCGTGCTCCCCATTCCATGGGTCCCAACTCTCCAGGTTCAACGCAATCTTCCGACAGCGAAAGCACTCATTGGAAACCCAGCGGATGCTACACCGTGGGATCGGGAAAGCTTTCTGAAACTCACCTCAGTTTTCATCTCCTGGTGCTCGTGTTCTCCATTCAGGCCCCCTTACTAACAATCTCCCCACTTGGAGACTCGGCGCCTTTCCATGCCTCTTTCGTACCGTCTGCAATTTGTCCGCAGGATGAACTGCAAGAGGGGGAACCAATGAGAGACTCGCTGGAGGTGTTTGGTCGGGCACATGTCACTCTCATTTCCCATCACGAAGAAGAATTCACCAGCGGTTCAGCCTGCCACCCCGGATCGACAATAGGGCGTGAAGCCATCCAGCCGTGTTGCGTCCCACTCACAAAAAAGCGACTTGGGAAATGGAGCTCAGGGGCACTGCACTTCCCAAACCTGCAGAGTTCTAAACGATAACTATCGCCCCAAAATATATTGAGGTCAGGCTACGAAGAGGCGCTGAACGCAAGGCAGAACTGCAGGAAACGGATGTCAACGGGTACATCGGAATGGCCCCGATAGCACATGAAAAGCGCCAGAACGTGGACAATGATGCGGTTGGCCAAAAAGGGCGTATGCGTTTTTTCCTGAATATATTCAGGAAAAAACGCATACGCCCTTTTTGGCCAACCAAGCAACCTGGGAGAGCAAATCAGCACTACAAAGAAATCTCTCGCCCCCCACACCGGGGCAAAAGGGCCAGGCGAAAAAAGTCTAAAAACCAGAAAGGCAGGACAGCCCACGGAGTCAAGGGAGCCTTGTTAAGCTGATGGGCGGGATGTCAATGGCCAACAGCCAATCTTCACAAGTGTATCCTCTTTCCCAAACCATGTAACACACAGAACCACAGAGCATAGGGCACTTCCACACATGGGCGTTGACCTTGGGAAAATGAAAAAATCAACCAGACACAGGGACCCCAAAGTTGAGGGCTGCTGTCTTGACAAGAACCTCCACTCCGGTACACGTTTCATATCCCAGGAAAGAGCCAAGTGGACAAAGACGAGTGGACAAGTGGACAAAGACAAGTGGACAAGTGGACAAGTGGTGCTACGTAGGTCCAATGGAGTGTCACTCAGCCATGAAATCCACGTCATGAGGCTGGTAGCAGCATCCTGAGTGGATTTAGGTACGATCATCCTCAGTGAAATAAGTCCCACAAAAAAAGAAACTTATGATATCACTTATCGAGGGAATGTAAAAATCGCTCCCCATGCACTGAATCCCCAAACAGAACAGAGTCACGCTTTTAGAAAACACACTTATGCCTGCTTCAGGGGAAAGGTGAGGTGGGGTGACGCATAAAACTCGAGTTTGAAATGAGCACAGATACCCTTCCGAAAACCGAATATGGAATGGACACGACCTACTCCTTGCTCAATCAACTGGACTCACCAGACCCTGTTCATCGCACAAGTATCTATCCGACTAGTAAGCATCTTAAAAGCTAAGTCTTGATATCTCTGTGTAAGTGCATCAAGTGTGTGTAAAGCGGCCTAAAACCAGCAGGGAAAATCAGCTCAGACCCATTCTGAGGATACATTTCCAACATAAAGAAGAAACAAGCAGGGCAAAACAGAGAGAAATTCTTCCAAAATGCGTTCAGGGACTGGCATGCAACCAGGATTGACCACATCTACAGCCCCAGCGGCAGAAGACATAAGGCTGGACACTCTTGGGGCTGAGACGATTGGTGAGGTTGGGAAAGCAAATGCAGACCCTTGAAAGGAATCCTGCGTGCTCCCCATTCCATGGGTCCCAACTCTCCAGGTTCAACGCAATCTTCCGACAGCGAAAGCACTCATTGGAAACCCAGCGGATGCTACACCGTGGGATCGGGAAAGCTTTCTGAAACTCACCTCAGTTTTCATCTCCTGGTGCTCGTGTTCTCCATTCAGGCCCCCTTACTAACAATCTCCCCACTTGGAGACTCGGCGCCTTTCCATGCCTCTTTCGTACCGTCTGCAATTTGTCCGCAGGATGAACTGCAAGAGGGGGAACCAATGAGAGACTCGCTGGAGGTGTTTGGTCGGGCACATGTCACTCTCATTTCCCATCACGAAGAAGAATTCACCAGCGGTTCAGCCTGCCACCCCGGATCGACAATAGGGCGTGAAGCCATCCAGCCGTGTTGCGTCCCACTCACAAAATAGCGACTTGGGAAATGGAGCTCAGGGGCACTGCACTTCCCAAACCTGCAGAGTTCTAAACGATAACTATCGCCCCAAAATATATTGAGGTCAGGCTACGAAGAGGCGCTGAACGCAAGGCAGAACTGCAGGAAACGGATGTCAACGGGTACATCGGAATGGCCCCGATAGCACATGAAAAGCGCCAGAACGTGGACAATGATGCGGTTGGCCAAAAAGGGCGTATGCGTTTTTTCCTGAATATATTCAGGAAAAAACGCATACGCCCTTTTTGGCCAACCAAGCAACCTGGGAGAGCAAATCAGCACTACAAAGAAATCTCTCGCCCCCCACCCCCGGGGCAAAAGGGCCAGGCGAAAAAAGTCTAAAAACCAGAAAGGCAGGACAGGCCACGGAGTCAAGGGAGCCTTGTTAAGCTGATGGGCGGGATGTCAATGGCCAACAGCCAATCTTCACAAGTGTATCCTCTTTCCCAAACCATGTAAAACACAGAACCACAGAGCATAGGGCACTTCCACACATGGGCGTTGACCTTGGGAAAATGAAAAAATCAACCAGACACAGGGACCCCAAAGTTGAGGGCTGCTGTCTTGACAAGAACCTCCACTCCGGTACACGTTTCATATCCCAGGAAAGAGCCAAGTGGACAAAGACGAGTGGACAAGTGGACAAAGACAAGTGGACAAGTGGACAAGTGGTGCTACGTAGGTCCAATGGAGTGTCACTCAGCCATGAAATCCACGTCATGAGGCTGGTAGCAGCATCCTGAGTGGATTTAGGTACGATCATCCTCAGTGAAATAAGTCCCACAAAAAAAGAAACTTATGATATCACTTATCGAGGGAATGTAAAAATCGCTCCCCATGCACTGAATCCCCAAACAGAACAGAGTCACGCTTTTAGAAAACACACTTATGCCTGCTTCAGGGGAAAGGTGAGGTGGGGTGACGCATAAAACTCGAGTTTGAAATGAGCACAGATACCCTTCCGAAAACCGAATATGGAATGGACACGACCTACTCCTTGCTCAATCAACTGGACTCACCAGACCCTGTTCATCGCACAAGTATCTATCCGACTAGTAAGCATCTTAAAAGCTAAGTCTTGATATCTCTGTGTAAGTGCATCAAGTGTGTGTAAAGCGGCCTAAAACCAGCAGGGAAAATCAGCTCAGACCCATTCTGAGGATACATTTCCAACATAAAGAAGAAACAAGCAGGGCAAAACAGAGAGAAATTCTTCCAAAATGCGTTCAGGGACTGGCATGCAACCAGGATTGACCACATCTACAGCCCCAGCGGCAGAAGACATAAGGCTGGACACTCTTGGGGCTGAGACGATTGGTGAGGTTGGGAAAGCAAATGCAGACCCTTGAAAGGAATCCTGCGTGCTCCCCATTCCATGGGTCCCAACTCTCCAGGTTCAACGCAATCTTCCGACAGCGAAAGCACTCATTGGAAACCCAGCGGATGCTACACCGTGGGATCGGGAAAGCTTTCTGAAACTCACCTCAGTTTTCATCTCCTGGTGCTCGTGTTCTCCATTCAGGCCCCCTTACTAACAATCTCCCCACTTGGAGACTCGGCGCCTTTCCATGCCTCTTTCGTACCGTCTGCAATTTGTCCGCAGGATGAACTGCAAGAGGGGGAACCAATGAGAGACTCGCTGGAGGTGTTTGGTCGGGCACATGTCACTCTCATTTCCCATCACGAAGAAGAATTCACCAGCGGTTCAGCCTGCCACCCCGGATCGACAATAGGGCGTGAAGCCATCCAGCCGTGTTGCGTCCCACTCACAAAAAAGCGACTTGGGAAATGGAGCTCAGGGGCCCTGCACTTCCCAAACCTGCAGAGTTCTAAACGATAACTATCGCCCCAAAATATATTGAGGTCAGGCTACGAAGAGGCGCTGAACGCAAGGCAGAACTGCAGGAAACGGATGTCAACGGGTACATCGGAATGGCCCCGATAGCACATGAAAAGCGCCAGAACGTGGACAATGATGCGGTTGGCCAAAAAGGGCGTATGCGTTTTTTCCTGAATATATTCAGGAAAAAACGCATACGCCCTTTTTGGCCAACCAAGCAACCTGGGAGAGCAAATCAGCACTACAAAGAAATCTCTCGCCCCCCCCCCCCCACGGGGCAAAAGGGCCAGGCGAAAAAAGTCTAAAAACCAGAAAGGCAGGACAGCCCACGGAGTCAAGGGAGCCTTGTTAAGCTGATGGGCGGGATGTCAATGGCCAACAGCCAATCTTCACAAGTGTATCCTCTTTCCCAAACCATGTAACACACAGAACCACAGAGCATAGGGCACTTCCACACATGGGCGTTGACCTTGGGAAAATGAAAAAATCAACCAGACACAGGGACCCCAAAGTTGAGGGCTGCTGTCTTGACAAGAACCTCCACTCCGGTACACGTTTCATATCCCAGGAAAGAGCCAAGTGGACAAAGACGAGTGGACAAGTGGACAAAGACAAGTGGACAAGTGGACAAGTGGTGCTACGTAGGTCCAATGGAGTGTCACTCAGCCATGAAATCCACGTCATGAGGCTGGTAGCAGCATCCTGAGTGGATTTAGGTACGATCATCCTCAGTGAAATAAGTCCCACAAAAAAAGAAACTTATGATATCACTTATCGAGGGAATGTAAAAATCGCTCCCCATGCACTGAATCCCCAAACAGAACAGAGTCACGCTTTTAGAAAACACACTTATGCCTGCTTCAGGGGAAAGGTGAGGTGGGGTGACGCATAAAACTCGAGTTTGAAATGAGCACAGATACCCTTCCGAAAACCGAATATGGAATGGACACGACCTACTCCTTGCTCAATCAACTGGACTCACCAGACCCTGTTCATCGCACAAGTATCTATCCGACTAGTAAGCATCTTAAAAGCTAAGTCTTGATATCTCTGTGTAAGTGCATCAAGTGTGTGTAAAGCGGCCTAAAACCAGCAGGGAAAATCAGCTCAGACCCATTCTGAGGATACATTTCCAACATAAAGAAGAAACAAGCAGGGCAAAACAGAGAGAAATTCTTCCAAAATGCGTTCAGGGACTGGCATGCAACCAGGATTGACCACATCTACAGCCCCAGCGGCAGAAGACATAAGGCTGGACACTCTTGGGGCTGAGACGATTGGTGAGGTTGGGAAAGCAAATGCAGACCCTTGAAAGGAATCCTGCGTGCTCCCCATTCCATGGGTCCCAACTCTCCAGGTTCAACGCAATCTTCCGACAGCGAAAGCACTCATTGGAAACCCAGCGGATGCTACACCGTGGGATCGGGAAAGCTTTCTGAAACTCACCTCAGTTTTCATCTCCTGGTGCTCGTGTTCTCCATTCAGGCCCCCTTACTAACAATCTCCCCACTTGGAGACTCGGCGCCTTTCCATGCCTCTTTCGTACCGTCTGCAATTTGTCCGCAGGATGAACTGCAAGAGGGGGAACCAATGAGAGACTCGCTGGAGGTGTTTGGTCGGGCACATGTCACTCTCATTTCCCATCACGAAGAAGAATTCACCAGCGGTTCAGCCTGCCACCCCGGATCGACAATAGGGCGTGAAGCCATCCAGCCGTGTTGCGTCCCACTCACAAAATAGCGACTTGGGAAATGGAGCTCAGGGGCACTGCACTTCCCAAACCTGCAGAGTTCTAAACGATAACTATCGCCCCAAAATATATTGAGGTCAGGCTACGAAGAGGCGCTGAACGCAAGGCAGAACTGCAGGAAACGGATGTCAACGGGTACATCGGAATGGCCCCGATAGCACATGAAAAGCGCCAGAACGTGGACAATGATGCGGTTGGCCAAAAAGGGCGTATGCGTTTTTTCCTGAATATATTCAGGAAAAAACGCATACGCCCTTTTTGGCCAACCAAGCAACCTGGGAGAGCAAATCAGCACTACAAAGAAATCTCTCGCCCCCCACCCCCGGGGCAAAAGGGCCAGGCGAAAAAAGTCTAAAAACCAGAAAGGCAGGACAGGCCACGGAGTCAAGGGAGCCTTGTTAAGCTGATGGGCGGGATGTCAATGGCCAACAGCCAATCTTCACAAGTGTATCCTCTTTCCCAAACCATGTAAAACACAGAACCACAGAGCATAGGGCACTTCCACACATGGGCGTTGACCTTGGGAAAATGAAAAAATCAACCAGACACAGGGACCCCAAAGTTGAGGGCTGCTGTCTTGACAAGAACCTCCACTCCGGTACACGTTTCATATCCCAGGAAAGAGCCAAGTGGACAAAGACGAGTGGACAAGTGGACAAAGACAAGTGGACAAGTGGACAAGTGGTGCTACGTAGGTCCAATGGAGTGTCACTCAGCCATGAAATCCACGTCATGAGGCTGGTAGCAGCATCCTGAGTGGATTTAGGTACGATCATCCTCAGTGAAATAAGTCCCACAAAAAAAGAAACTTATGATATCACTTATCGAGGGAATGTAAAAATCGCTCCCCATGCACTGAATCCCCAAACAGAACAGAGTCACGCTTTTAGAAAACACACTTATGCCTGCTTCAGGGGAAAGGTGAGGTGGGGTGACGCATAAAACTCGAGTTTGAAATGAGCACAGATACCCTTCCGAAAACCGAATATGGAATGGACACGACCTACTCCTTGCTCAATCAACTGGACTCACCAGACCCTGTTCATCGCACAAGTATCTATCCGACTAGTAAGCATCTTAAAAGCTAAGTCTTGATATCTCTGTGTAAGTGCATCAAGTGTGTGTAAAGCGGCCTAAAACCAGCAGGGAAAATCAGCTCAGACACATTCTGAGGATACATTTCCAACATAAAGAAGAAACAAGCAGGGCAAAACAGAGAGAAATTCTTCCAAAATGCGTTCAGGGACTGGCATGCAACCAGGATTGACCACATCTACAGCCCCAGCGGCAGAAGACATAAGGCTGGACACTCTTGGGGCTGAGACGATTGGTGAGGTTGGGAAAGCAAATGCAGACCCTTGAAAGGAATCCTGCGTGCTCCCCATTCCATGGGTCCCAACTCTCCAGGTTCAACGCAATCTTCCGACAGCGAAAGCACTCATTGGAAACCCAGCGGATGCTACACCGTGGGATCGGGAAAGCTTTCTGAAACTCACCTCAGTTTTCATCTCCTGGTGCTCGTGTTCTCCATTCAGGCCCCCTTACTAACAATCTCCCCACTTGGAGACTCGGCGCCTTTCCATGCCTCTTTCGTACCGTCTGCAATTTGTCCGCAGGATGAACTGCAAGAGGGGGAACCAATGAGAGACTCGCTGGAGGTGTTTGGTCGGGCACATGTCACTCTCATTTCCCATCACGAAGAAGAATTCACCAGCGGTTCAGCCTGCCACCCCGGATCGACAATAGGGCGTGAAGCCATCCAGCCGTGTTGCGTCCCACTCACAAAAAAGCGACTTGGGAAATGGAGCTCAGGGGCCCTGCACTTCCCAAACCTGCAGAGTTCTAAACGATAACTATCGCCCCAAAATATATTGAGGTCAGGCTACGAAGAGGCGCTGAACGCAAGGCAGAACTGCAGGAAACGGATGTCAACGGGTACATCGGAATGGCCCCGATAGCACATGAAAAGCGCCAGAACGTGGACAATGATGCGGTTGGCCAAAAAGGGCGTATGCGTTTTTTCCTGAATATATTCAGGAAAAAACGCATACGCCCTTTTTGGCCAACCAAGCAACCTGGGAGAGCAAATCAGCACTACAAAGAAATCTCTCGCCCCCCACCCCCGGGGCAAAAGGGCCAGGCGAAAAAAGTCTAAAAACCAGAAAGGCAGGACAGGCCACGGAGTCAAGGGAGCCTTGTTAAGCTGATGGGCGGGATGTCAATGGCCAACAGCCAATCTTCACAAGTGTATCCTCTTTCCCAAACCATGTAAAACACAGAACCACAGAGCATAGGGCACTTCCACACATGGGCGTTGACCTTGGGAAAATGAAAAAATCAACCAGACACAGGGACCCCAAAGTTGAGGGCTGCTGTCTTGACAAGAACCTCCACTCCGGTACACGTTTCATATCCCAGGAAAGAGCCAAGTGGACAAAGACGAGTGGACAAGTGGACAAAGACAAGTGGACAAGTGGACAAGTGGTGCTACGTAGGTCCAATGGAGTGTCACTCAGCCATGAAATCCACGTCATGAGGCTGGTAGCAGCATCCTGAGTGGATTTAGGTACGATCATCCTCAGTGAAATAAGTCCCACAAAAAAAGAAACTTATGATATCACTTATCGAGGGAATGTAAAAATCGCTCCCCATGCACTGAATCCCCAAACAGAACAGAGTCACGCTTTTAGAAAACACACTTATGCCTGCTTCAGGGGAAAGGTGAGGTGGGGTGACGCATAAAACTCGAGTTTGAAATGAGCACAGATACCCTTCCGAAAACCGAATATGGAATGGACACGACCTACTCCTTGCTCAATCAACTGGACTCACCAGACCCTGTTCATCGCACAAGTATCTATCCGACTAGTAAGCATCTTAAAAGCTAAGTCTTGATATCTCTGTGTAAGTGCATCAAGTGTGTGTAAAGCGGCCTAAAACCAGCAGGGAAAATCAGCTCAGACCCATTCTGAGGATACATTTCCAACATAAAGAAGAAACAAGCAGGGCAAAACAGAGAGAAATTCTTCCAAAATGCGTTCAGGGACTGGCATGCAACCAGGATTGACCACATCTACAGCCCCAGCGGCAGAAGACATAAGGCTGGACACTCTTGGGGCTGAGACGATTGGTGAGGTTGGGAAAGCAAATGCAGACCCTTGAAAGGAATCCTGCGTGCTCCCCATTCCATGGGTCCCAACTCTCCAGGTTCAACGCAATCTTCCGACAGCGAAAGCACTCATTGGAAACCCAGCGGATGCTACACCGTGGGATCGGGAAAGCTTTCTGAAACTCACCTCAGTTTTCATCTCCTGGTGCTCGTGTTCTCCATTCAGGCCCCCTTACTAACAATCTCCCCACTTGGAGACTCGGCGCCTTTCCATGCCTCTTTCGTACCGTCTGCAATTTGTCCGCAGGATGAACTGCAAGAGGGGGAACCAATGAGAGACTCGCTGGAGGTGTTTGGTCGGGCACATGTCACTCTCATTTCCCATCACGAAGAAGAATTCACCAGCGGTTCAGCCTGCCACCCCGGATCGACAATAGGGCGTGAAGCCATCCAGCCGTGTTGCGTCCCACTCACAAAAAAGCGACTTGGGAAATGGAGCTCAGGGGCACTGCACTTCCCAAACCTGCAGAGTTCTAAACGATAACTATCGCCCCAAAATATATTGAGGTCAGGCTACGAAGAGGCGCTGAACGCAAGGCAGAACTGCAGGAAACGGATGTCAACGGGTACATCGGAATGGCCCCGATAGCACATGAAAAGCGCCAGAACGTGGACAATGATGCGGTTGGCCAAAAAGGGCGTATGCGTTTTTTCCTGAATATATTCAGGAAAAAACGCATACGCCCTTTTTGGCCAACCAAGCAACCTGGGAGAGCAAATCAGCACTACAAAGAAATCTCTCGCCCCCCACACCGGGGCAAAAGGGCCAGGCGAAAAAAGTCTAAAAACCAGAAAGGCAGGACAGCCCACGGAGTCAAGGGAGCCTTGTTAAGCTGATGGGCGGGATGTCAATGGCCAACAGCCAATCTTCACAAGTGTATCCTCTTTCCCAAACCATGTAACACACAGAACCACAGAGCATAGGGCACTTCCACACATGGGCGTTGACCTTGGGAAAATGAAAAAATCAACCAGACACAGGGACCCCAAAGTTGAGGGCTGCTGTCTTGACAAGAACCTCCACTCCGGTACACGTTTCATATCCCAGGAAAGAGCCAAGTGGACAAAGACGAGTGGACAAGTGGACAAAGACAAGTGGACAAGTGGACAAGTGGTGCTACGTAGGTCCAATGGAGTGTCACTCAGCCATGAAATCCACGTCATGAGGCTGGTAGCAGCATCCTGAGTGGATTTAGGTACGATCATCCTCAGTGAAATAAGTCCCACAAAAAAAGAAACTTATGATATCACTTATCGAGGGAATGTAAAAATCGCTCCCCATGCACTGAATCCCCAAACAGAACAGAGTCACGCTTTTAGAAAACACACTTATGCCTGCTTCAGGGGAAAGGTGAGGTGGGGTGACGCATAAAACTCGAGTTTGAAATGAGCACAGATACCCTTCCGAAAACCGAATATGGAATGGACACGACCTACTCCTTGCTCAATCAACTGGACTCACCAGACCCTGTTCATCGCACAAGTATCTATCCGACTAGTAAGCATCTTAAAAGCTAAGTCTTGATATCTCTGTGTAAGTGCATCAAGTGTGTGTAAAGCGGCCTAAAACCAGCAGGGAAAATCAGCTCAGACCCATTCTGAGGATACATTTCCAACATAAAGAAGAAACAAGCAGGGCAAAACAGAGAGAAATTCTTCCAAAATGCGTTCAGGGACTGGCATGCAACCAGGATTGACCACATCTACAGCCCCAGCGGCAGAAGACATAAGGCTGGACACTCTTGGGGCTGAGACGATTGGTGAGGTTGGGAAAGCAAATGCAGACCCTTGAAAGGAATCCTGCGTGCTCCCCATTCCATGGGTCCCAACTCTCCAGGTTCAACGCAATCTTCCGACAGCGAAAGCACTCATTGGAAACCCAGCGGATGCTACACCGTGGGATCGGGAAAGCTTTCTGAAACTCACCTCAGTTTTCATCTCCTGGTGCTCGTGTTCTCCATTCAGGCCCCCTTACTAACAATCTCCCCACTTGGAGACTCGGCGCCTTTCCATGCCTCTTTCGTACCGTCTGCAATTTGTCCGCAGGATGAACTGCAAGAGGGGGAACCAATGAGAGACTCGCTGGAGGTGTTTGGTCGGGCACATGTCACTCTCATTTCCCATCACGAAGAAGAATTCACCAGCGGTTCAGCCTGCCACCCCGGATCGACAATAGGGCGTGAAGCCATCCAGCCGTGTTGCGTCCCACTCACAAAATAGCGACTTGGGAAATGGAGCTCAGGGGCACTGCACTTCCCAAACCTGCAGAGTTCTAAACGATAACTATCGCCCCAAAATATATTGAGGTCAGGCTACGAAGAGGCGCTGAACGCAAGGCAGAACTGCAGGAAACGGATGTCAACGGGTACATCGGAATGGCCCCGATAGCACATGAAAAGCGCCAGAACGTGGACAATGATGCGGTTGGCCAAAAAGGGCGTATGCGTTTTTTCCTGAATATATTCAGGAAAAAACGCATACGCCCTTTTTGGCCAACCAAGCAACCTGGGAGAGCAAATCAGCACTACAAAGAAATCTCTCGCCCCCCACCCCCGGGGCAAAAGGGCCAGGCGAAAAAAGTCTAAAAACCAGAAAGGCAGGACAGGCCACGGAGTCAAGGGAGCCTTGTTAAGCTGATGGGCGGGATGTCAATGGCCAACAGCCAATCTTCACAAGTGTATCCTCTTTCCCAAACCATGTAAAACACAGAACCACAGAGCATAGGGCACTTCCACACATGGGCGTTGACCTTGGGAAAATGAAAAAATCAACCAGACACAGGGACCCCAAAGTTGAGGGCTGCTGTCTTGACAAGAACCTCCACTCCGGTACACGTTTCATATCCCAGGAAAGAGCCAAGTGGACAAAGACGAGTGGACAAGTGGACAAAGACAAGTGGACAAGTGGACAAGTGGTGCTACGTAGGTCCAATGGAGTGTCACTCAGCCATGAAATCCACGTCATGAGGCTGGTAGCAGCATCCTGAGTGGATTTAGGTACGATCATCCTCAGTGAAATAAGTCCCACAAAAAAAGAAACTTATGATATCACTTATCGAGGGAATGTAAAAATCGCTCCCCATGCACTGAATCCCCAAACAGAACAGAGTCACGCTTTTAGAAAACACACTTATGCCTGCTTCAGGGGAAAGGTGAGGTGGGGTGACGCATAAAACTCGAGTTTGAAATGAGCACAGATACCCTTCCGAAAACCGAATATGGAATGGACACGACCTACTCCTTGCTCAATCAACTGGACTCACCAGACCCTGTTCATCGCACAAGTATCTATCCGACTAGTAAGCATCTTAAAAGCTAAGTCTTGATATCTCTGTGTAAGTGCATCAAGTGTGTGTAAAGCGGCCTAAAACCAGCAGGGAAAATCAGCTCAGACCCATTCTGAGGATACATTTCCAACATAAAGAAGAAACAAGCAGGGCAAAACAGAGAGAAATTCTTCCAAAATGCGTTCAGGGACTGGCATGCAACCAGGATTGACCACATCTACAGCCCCAGCGGCAGAAGACATAAGGCTGGACACTCTTGGGGCTGAGACGATTGGTGAGGTTGGGAAAGCAAATGCAGACCCTTGAAAGGAATCCTGCGTGCTCCCCATTCCATGGGTCCCAACTCTCCAGGTTCAACGCAATCTTCCGACAGCGAAAGCACTCATTGGAAACCCAGCGGATGCTACAC
Organism: Kogia breviceps; assembly: GCF_026419965.1. Lineage (NCBI taxonomy): Eukaryota > Metazoa > Chordata > Mammalia > Artiodactyla > Physeteridae > Kogia > Kogia breviceps. The sequence continues at coordinate 4,818 of NW_026711617.1, read as the reverse complement.
CGTGGGATCGGGAAAGCTTTCTGAAACTCACCTCAGTTTTCATCTCCTGGTGCTCGTGTTCTCCATTCAGGCCCCCTTACTAACAATCTCCCCACTTGGAGACTCGGCGCCTTTCCATGCCTCTTTCGTACCGTCTGCAATTTGTCCGCAGGATGAACTGCAAGAGGGGGAACCAATGAGAGACTCGCTGGAGGTGTTTGGTCGGGCACATGTCACTCTCATTTCCCATCACGAAGAAGAATTCACCAGCGGTTCAGCCTGCCACCCCGGATCGACAATAGGGCGTGAAGCCATCCAGCCGTGTTGCGTCCCACTCACAAAAAAGCGACTTGGGAAATGGAGCTCAGGGGCACTGCACTTCCCAAACCTGCAGAGTTCTAAACGATAACTATCGCCCCAAAATATATTGAGGTCAGGCTACGAAGAGGCGCTGAACGCAAGGCAGAACTGCAGGAAACGGATGTCAACGGGTACATCGGAATGGCCCCGATAGCACATGAAAAGCGCCAGAACGTGGACAATGATGCGGTTGGCCAAAAAGGGCGTATGCGTTTTTTCCTGAATATATTCAGGAAAAAACGCATACGCCCTTTTTGGCCAACCAAGCAACCTGGGAGAGCAAATCAGCACTACAAAGAAATCTCTCGCCCCCCACACCGGGGCAAAAGGGCCAGGCGAAAAAAGTCTAAAAACCAGAAAGGCAGGACAGCCCACGGAGTCAAGGGAGCCTTGTTAAGCTGATGGGCGGGATGTCAATGGCCAACAGCCAATCTTCACAAGTGTATCCTCTTTCCCAAACCATGTAACACACAGAACCACAGAGCATAGGGCACTTCCACACATGGGCGTTGACCTTGGGAAAATGAAAAAATCAACCAGACACAGGGACCCCAAAGTTGAGGGCTGCTGTCTTGACAAGAACCTCCACTCCGGTACACGTTTCATATCCCAGGAAAGAGCCAAGTGGACAAAGACGAGTGGACAAGTGGACAAAGACAAGTGGACAAGTGGACAAGTGGTGCTACGTAGGTCCAATGGAGTGTCACTCAGCCATGAAATCCACGTCATGAGGCTGGTAGCAGCATCCTGAGTGGATTTAGGTACGATCATCCTCAGTGAAATAAGTCCCACAAAAAAAGAAACTTATGATATCACTTATCGAGGGAATGTAAAAATCGCTCCCCATGCACTGAATCCCCAAACAGAACAGAGTCACGCTTTTAGAAAACACACTTATGCCTGCTTCAGGGGAAAGGTGAGGTGGGGTGACGCATAAAACTCGAGTTTGAAATGAGCACAGATACCCTTCCGAAAACCGAATATGGAATGGACACGACCTACTCCTTGCTCAATCAACTGGACTCACCAGACCCTGTTCATCGCACAAGTATCTATCCGACTAGTAAGCATCTTAAAAGCTAAGTCTTGATATCTCTGTGTAAGTGCATCAAGTGTGTGTAAAGCGGCCTAAAACCAGCAGGGAAAATCAGCTCAGACCCATTCTGAGGATACATTTCCAACATAAAGAAGAAACAAGCAGGGCAAAACAGAGAGAAATTCTTCCAAAATGCGTTCAGGGACTGGCATGCAACCAGGATTGACCACATCTACAGCCCCAGCGGCAGAAGACATAAGGCTGGACACTCTTGGGGCTGAGACGATTGGTGAGGTTGGGAAAGCAAATGCAGACCCTTGAAAGGAATCCTGCGTGCTCCCCATTCCATGGGTCCCAACTCTCCAGGTTCAACGCAATCTTCCGACAGCGAAAGCACTCATTGGAAACCCAGCGGATGCTACACCGTGGGATCGGGAAAGCTTTCTGAAACTCACCTCAGTTTTCATCTCCTGGTGCTCGTGTTCTCCATTCAGGCCCCCTTACTAACAATCTCCCCACTTGGAGACTCGGCGCCTTTCCATGCCTCTTTCGTACCGTCTGCAATTTGTCCGCAGGATGAACTGCAAGAGGGGGAACCAATGAGAGACTCGCTGGAGGTGTTTGGTCGGGCACATGTCACTCTCATTTCCCATCACGAAGAAGAATTCACCAGCGGTTCAGCCTGCCACCCCGGATCGACAATAGGGCGTGAAGCCATCCAGCCGTGTTGCGTCCCACTCACAAAATAGCGACTTGGGAAATGGAGCTCAGGGGCACTGCACTTCCCAAACCTGCAGAGTTCTAAACGATAACTATCGCCCCAAAATATATTGAGGTCAGGCTACGAAGAGGCGCTGAACGCAAGGCAGAACTGCAGGAAACGGATGTCAACGGGTACATCGGAATGGCCCCGATAGCACATGAAAAGCGCCAGAACGTGGACAATGATGCGGTTGGCCAAAAAGGGCGTATGCGTTTTTTCCTGAATATATTCAGGAAAAAACGCATACGCCCTTTTTGGCCAACCAAGCAACCTGGGAGAGCAAATCAGCACTACAAAGAAATCTCTCGCCCCCCACCCCCGGGGCAAAAGGGCCAGGCGAAAAAAGTCTAAAAACCAGAAAGGCAGGACAGGCCACGGAGTCAAGGGAGCCTTGTTAAGCTGATGGGCGGGATGTCAATGGCCAACAGCCAATCTTCACAAGTGTATCCTCTTTCCCAAACCATGTAAAACACAGAACCACAGAGCATAGGGCACTTCCACACATGGGCGTTGACCTTGGGAAAATGAAAAAATCAACCAGACACAGGGACCCCAAAGTTGAGGGCTGCTGTCTTGACAAGAACCTCCACTCCGGTACACGTTTCATATCCCAGGAAAGAGCCAAGTGGACAAAGACGAGTGGACAAGTGGACAAAGACAAGTGGACAAGTGGACAAGTGGTGCTACGTAGGTCCAATGGAGTGTCACTCAGCCATGAAATCCACGTCATGAGGCTGGTAGCAGCATCCTGAGTGGATTTAGGTACGATCATCCTCAGTGAAATAAGTCCCACAAAAAAAGAAACTTATGATATCACTTATCGAGGGAATGTAAAAATCGCTCCCCATGCACTGAATCCCCAAACAGAACAGAGTCACGCTTTTAGAAAACACACTTATGCCTGCTTCAGGGGAAAGGTGAGGTGGGGTGACGCATAAAACTCGAGTTTGAAATGAGCACAGATACCCTTCCGAAAACCGAATATGGAATGGACACGACCTACTCCTTGCTCAATCAACTGGACTCACCAGACCCTGTTCATCGCACAAGTATCTATCCGACTAGTAAGCATCTTAAAAGCTAAGTCTTGATATCTCTGTGTAAGTGCATCAAGTGTGTGTAAAGCGGCCTAAAACCAGCAGGGAAAATCAGCTCAGACACATTCTGAGGATACATTTCCAACATAAAGAAGAAACAAGCAGGGCAAAACAGAGAGAAATTCTTCCAAAATGCGTTCAGGGACTGGCATGCAACCAGGATTGACCACATCTACAGCCCCAGCGGCAGAAGACATAAGGCTGGACACTCTTGGGGCTGAGACGATTGGTGAGGTTGGGAAAGCAAATGCAGACCCTTGAAAGGAATCCTGCGTGCTCCCCATTCCATGGGTCCCAACTCTCCAGGTTCAACGCAATCTTCCGACAGCGAAAGCACTCATTGGAAACCCAGCGGATGCTACACCGTGGGATCGGGAAAGCTTTCTGAAACTCACCTCAGTTTTCATCTCCTGGTGCTCGTGTTCTCCATTCAGGCCCCCTTACTAACAATCTCCCCACTTGGAGACTCGGCGCCTTTCATGCCTCTTTCGTACCGTCTGCAATTTGTCCGCAGGATGAACTGCAAGAGGGGGAACCAATGAGAGACTCGCTGGAGGTGTTTGGTCGGGCACATGTCACTCTCATTTCCCATCACGAAGAAGAATTCACCAGCGGTTCAGCCTGCCACCCCGGATCGACAATAGGGCGTGAAGCCATCCAGCCGTGTTGCGTCCCACTCACAAAAAAGCGACTTGGGAAATGGAGCTCAGGGGCCCTGCACTTCCCAAACCTGCAGAGTTCTAAACGATAACTATCGCCCCAAAATATATTGAGGTCAGGCTACGAAGAGGCGCTGAACGCAAGGCAGAACTGCAGGAAACGGATGTCAACGGGTACATCGGAATGGCCCCGATAGCACATGAAAAGCGCCAGAACGTGGACAATGATGCGGTTGGCCAAAAAGGGCGTATGCGTTTTTTCCTGAATATATTCAGGAAAAAACGCATACGCCCTTTTTGGCCAACCAAGCAACCTGGGAGAGCAAATCAGCACTACAAAGAAATCTCTCGCCCCCCACACCGGGGCAAAAGGGCCAGGCGAAAAAAGTCTAAAAACCAGAAAGGCAGGACAGCCCACGGAGTCAAGGGAGCCTTGTTAAGCTGATGGGCGGGATGTCAATGGCCAACAGCCAATCTTCACAAGTGTATCCTCTTTCCCAAACCATGTAACACACAGAACCACAGAGCATAGGGCACTTCCACACATGGGCGTTGACCTTGGAAAATGAAAAAATCAACCAGACACAGGGACCCCAAAGTTGAGGGCTGCTGTCTTGACAAGAACCTCCACTCCGGTACACGTTTCATATCCCAGGAAAGAGCCAAGTGGACAAAGACGAGTGGACAAGTGGACAAAGACAAGTGGACAAGTGGACAAGTGGTGCTACGTAGGTCCAATGGAGTGTCACTCAGCCATGAAATCCACGTCATGAGGCTGGTAGCAGCATCCTGAGTGGATTTAGGTACGATCATCCTCAGTGAAATAAGTCCCACAAAAAAAGAAACTTATGATATCACTTATCGAGGGAATGTAAAAATCGCTCCCCATGCACTGAATCCCCAAACAGAACAGAGTCACGCTTT